>NW_017718087.1:0-36032 GCF_001865875.1 Lupinus angustifolius
CCCCCCGTCTAGGTGTGTTTTGTCCACTGATACCTAAAAATCCAAACCTTCTTCCCTCCCATATATGAAATCACCGTCAATGGCTTCAACATCCACTAATGTCAACAAATGTCAATAATACATGAAAGTCATTATTGTGGAGCATTAAACCGCCACATATCATGGTTGCGTTTTGCACCTATATGCTTGCTTCTTCCTAATTTTCTGAAATGGTGCTTTTATGTCATTATGTTTCAATTTGAGCAAGTTATTCATTGTAGCGACACACTTACAATAATCCCTCTTTTATCTTGCATTTGCACCTTAACCCTTGTTAACATGACAAACAAAAACCAACATTGTGAATTGGATTTTGGAGGGGAAGGAACGGAAATGGAAGACTTAAGAGCCATGAAATACACTTATGAAATAATTCTAAGTCGTCATTTTTCTTTCCTTTCCCTCTAAAACAATAGATGTGTTCCCATTATGCATAACCTGATTTGTCCAAGCATCAATAAAAAATTTCCTTGCTAACCTTCAACCATTCTTTTTCAATGTTGTTATTCTATGTGATGGAAGTCAAGCTGGATGGTTTCTCTGATGGTTGAATCTGGACAAGAGTTGATCTAGAACCGACGCTCAAGTCAGTATAAGTGAACATGTACTGAGAGAATATAATGATGCAAGAGTATAAATGAGACTATTATGCGTTATTTGCTTGCTTATGAGGGGTCTCGTTTTTTATAGAGGGGTTGAGCAGGGTATATTACCTATTAGATGTTGTAATCATGGCATATTGGGAGTCATAAGGTGGTCTGATGGTGAAGAGGGTGGTCGTAAGGAATGGAATGCAGGAGGTTGTGGGTTCGAGTCCCACCATCAACAAAAAGGGAGTTATAAGGTGGTTAGATGGTAGGGTGTAGGAGGTTGAGGGTGGAGTCTCACCCATAACAAAATACTAACATACTAAGTACTAACATACTAACAATTGCCGATCAAAAAAAAATTTATGGCATGTTATCTTGTCCAGCTAGGTCTGGCCCACACAAGTGCAGACTGCTTTATCTGTATCGGGCGACCATGATGCGCCTCTACACTGTCACGTAGAGTGCCTTATCCAAGGAGGGTAATTTGTCGCTTGCACAAGATGTCATAGTTGATTATTAGGTCTGTCTTTTCATATGGTAGAGGATAACATGATGTTCAGACAGCGTGTTCAGTTCAATAGTAGAGGTATGTGTTTTTCTTAAAGTACAAAGAGTTAAAACTTGCATATTTTAAGTTGACTTTGGTTTTGATGAAGACAATGAGCATACAAGAAAGCTTGAAGATTTTGCAACAAACAAAAAGCCGAAGACTCAAGGGTGATATCTATAGACTTAGGGCTTTGTAATTTTACTTTACTAGAAGTCTTAAGATGATTGCCTTAGATCGAGTCTAGGTTAGGTAAACCTAGGTGGGAGTCTCTCAAGAACTTAAAATGAACAAGACCTAAATTGCGACATAACATCTACAAATTATATGATAAGTAAGCTCATGCATCTACATACATGGTTTTGTGTATTAAAGGTATACCATATTTGAAAAACATGTATTGCATGATCACATGTTATATGGGTAGTTTACCATTCATCAAGAAGCCAAAGCTTATACAGCATAATCGATTATGTGTTGTATATAATCAATTATCTGAATTATAGTAGCTAACCAATTTGAAACTTATGGTGTGTTAATTAATTAAGACATAATTGAAAGTGCAAATTGTCAAGTAGACCACTATTGGAGTTTGCCTATGTTTTGATGAAGACAAGTACTTAGTGAAAGCTTGAAGATGATTCAATAAATCAACATATTGTGGACTCAAGGGTTTCATATCTAGACTAGGTCCTTTAATAGAGTTATTTTTTTAGAAGTCTAAGATGTGTGCCTTAGATATTGATTGTAGCTTAGGTAAACCTAGACGCAAGTCTCACAAGCTTTAAAAGTAATCATTTCATTTACATGAGACATTTCATCTAGATCATTATGTGCCCATGCATTAAACATACATGTTACTTGTGCATCTTAGGCATAATATATTGGTAAAACATGTATAGTTGATATGCATAACATATAGTTTGTTTACCATTTAATCAATAAGCTGAAAATGTTCTAGTTAATCAATTAAGAGACACGTTAATCGATTAACGAGATTACAGTTCCAACAGAAAACTGAAAACTAGAAAACAATTATTTTCAACAACCCGTTAATCTATTAAACGGGTACTTAATCGATTCACTGGGACTTAGAATGGTTTTCTATAAAGACTGTGATTTTAGAACGTGTACAATAATATATATCATTCATTTTTAGAAATTGCTAGGTGCATATTTTCGTGCTTAATTGTGTCATATAGTCAGAGTGAAATGCATTGTGAGATAGTACAATGCTTAGGCTTTGATTGTCATCATATTGTATGAGGTTTATATGTTAAATATTCCTATCTTTTCTTGCATTTCTTTAAGAGAATTTTAGGGTAGAAATTCTATGTTTCGGCATTTTCTTAAACTCATACATATTCATATTATCTTGTGAGTTTTGTATATGGGTTTTAGTTGAGTTTTTCATTATTATATTTTGAGCAAAAGTGTGCTTTATAAAACTCAGTTGTGTGTACTCTTTTGCATTAAGGAATTTTGTCTCTTGGTGTCTTATCACCTGAGAGATTCGGTGTATCTTCATCAAGACTTAGAGGTCTTGAGTTTAGAACGAATTCTTGGTTAGGGCTAGGTCGCAAGAAAGGTTTTCTTGGGCGATTGAAAGAGAGTCAGAGTTCTTGGATTCAAGAAGGGAGTATCTAAGTGTAGTATTGGAAGTTTGCATGTAACTATACATTCTGTTCAATATTAGTAAAGAAAAATTTCCCGAGATCAGAAGGGGAGGTATGGATGTAGTTTGCAAGTGGACCCGCAAACGAACTAGGATAAAATTTCCATGTTGCAAAGTTTTTCTATCCCTAATCTCTTTACATTTCAAGTCTTATTATTGCATGATGTTGGATGATATTTTGGATACTGTTAGGTGGTTGTATCTAGTTTAATTATGTATAAATATATATGCATTATCTGTTCTTGAACATCGGTGACTTGTTGTGCAAGAAGCTTGTCTGCATCTTGTTGTGTTTGTATCCGTTAATCGATTAAGGCTTGGAGTTAATCGATTAACTATGGCTTTTTCCAGAATAGGGCTTTGGTGCGAAAAACAGTAATTGATAACCTCTACACCTATTCAACCCCCCCCCCTTCGAGGTGTGTTTTGTCCACTAATACCTAACAAGTGGTATCAGAGCTAGTACGTCATGCTAGCTCAACCGCATACGCGTGATCCTAAAGAGAAATTAAATGGGTTCCATTAACCCCTTCGGCGGTGATGACACATCCATTAACCGCCCTCCTGTATTCAGTGGTGACAGATATGCCTACTAGAAAGTCTGAATGTAAATCTTCATAAAAGCCATTGAGTCGGATATTTGGGAATTCGTGGTCAATGGGCCTTTCGTTCCACTACATTTAGTGGAGGATGAACTGAAAGAAAAACCCAAGACTTTATGGACCGATGATGAACGTAAAAAGTTTCAACACAACCTATGTGCTAAAAACATCATCACATCGGCCATGTCATATGATGAATTCTTTCGGGTTTCACAATACCAAAGTGCCAAGGCAATGTGGGACACTTTACAAGTGACTCACGAAGGCACCAGCGAAGTCAAGCGTGCCAGGATGAATGCCCTGACACATGAGTACGAGCTTTAAATGGTTCCAGAAGAAAGAAGCGCGTGTATCAACTCGAAAAAGCAAGGGTAATAAAGAGCCCTTCACTTGCCACGAGTGTGGTAAGTCGGGACACATGAGATTTCAATGTCCTACTTACCTTAATAAAGTTGATTCGAAGAAGAGCACTCCTCGAGACTTCAAGTCAAAGAAGGCCTACATTGTCTGGGATGTACCATAGGAAGATACAACATCAAGCACCTCAAATGAGGAGGAGATCGCCAAGCTATGCCTAATGACCTGAACAAATGAAGCTTGTGGCTCAAATAATTCAAAGGAGGCTAATAATGAGGTATACTCTAACACCTCATCTTCTTCTAATGACTCACCTCCTTATGAGAACTTATATAACGCTTATGTCGAATTGCATGAGGAATTAAAAAATGAGCTAGGATTAGTGCTGATAGAAAACACGTAATCCTTCTAAATGAACAGAAAATAGTCATATTACATGAAATCTTAGATCTAATATTTTCTTGTAATACACGTGATTGCTCAAATGATAAATTATATCGATCAACTGTCTGTGAGCCTTGCGAGACTTTGAGAAATGAAAATTTGAAACTTAATAAAAAACTCACAAAACTAATAGAGAGTTAGAACCAACTAGACACTATGCTTAGTCAAACTAGAACCATTTGTGACCATACTGGATTAGGGTATACCCCCCCCCCCCTTCGCGTAGGAAACGACCATATAGGAAACCTGTAACTCGACCAAATAAAAAGTTTTATAATAAGAAAGTTCCTACATGTTTCTACTGTGGCACTCGTGGCCACACTTCCTACTCCTATTATATCAGGAAGTATGGTGTGTTGAGTGGTGTATACGCTTGGGTGAAAAAGGGAGATAAATCCCTAGTCACTAACAGAAAAGGACCCAATATAAATTGGGTACCTGAAAGAAGCAAGTGACCTATTTTTCAGATATGTCTACGAACACACGGGCAACATTGGTATCTTGATAGTGGGGTCTGAGGTGTATGACTGGTGATAGATCAAAATTCCTAGATCTATCATTGAAGGAAAAAGGTTTATTTTTACGTATGGAGATAATAACAAAGGGAAGATACTTGGCACCGAGACAATTGACAACTCAACTCAGGAAATGATCGAGAATGTACTATACGTTGAAGGCCTGGAGCACAATCTATTGAGTATCTTGATAGTTGGATTTGAGGTGTATGACTGGTGGTAGATCGAAATTTCTAGATCTATCATTGAAGGAAAAATGTTTATTTTTACGTATGGAGATAACAACAAAGGGAAGATACTTGGCACCGGAACAATTGGCAACTCAACTTAGGCAGTGATCGAGAATGTACTATACGTTGAAGGCCTAGAGCACAATCTATTGAGTATCAGTATTCTCTAAGGACATGGACCAGGATAGAGAAGAAGAAGCGGAGCAAATTGTCTAGGATGAGCATCAAGACTTACCGATCGCGTGGTAACTTTATAAGTGATATCTCTACGGGAATGGTAACCCATAGTTCTTTATGCAACTTCTATAACTTCGTTGCATTCATATCTCAGATCGAGCCGAAGACCATTGATGAGGCCATTGAGGATGTGCACTAGGGTATAGTTATGCAAGAAGAGCTAAATCAGTTCGAGCGCATTAACATTTAGGACGTGGTCCCTACACCAAAAGAACATTCAGTGATTGGTACGAGAAGGGTCTGCCATAACAAACTAGATGAATCTGGCTTGATCATAAGAAATAAGGCACACTTAGTGGCCAAAGGCTACAACGAGGAGGAGGGCATCGATTATGATAAGACATACGCTCCTATAGCCAGATTAGAGGCCATTAGGATGCTCTTATCCTTCGCATCGATTATGAACTTTAAGCTCTTTCAAATGGATGTTAAGAGCGTCTTTTTGAATGGTTACATTCAAGAGGAGGTGTATGTAGATCAACCACCCGGTTTTGAAAATTTTAAAAATCCGAACCATGTCTATAAACTCAAGAAGGCTCTCAATAGTCTGAAACAGGATCCTAGAGCTTGGTATGACATATTGAGTTCTTTTCTTTTAGAAAAAGGGTTCGAGAGGGGTATGGATGGCACTACTCTTTTTATCCATAGGTTAGATGATCATTTATTGTTAGTTCAAATACACGTTGATGACATAATCTTCGTATCTACTAACGACATTCTTTGTAGAGAATTTTCTGAGATGATTCATAGAGAATTTGAGATGTCGATGATGGGTGAGCTGACTTTCTTCCTCGGGCTACAAATTAAACAAATGGAAAGTGGCATCTTCATTCATCAATCGAAGTACTACAAGGAGCTACTAAAGAAGTTTGACATGGAAAAATGTAAAGAAACTTCTACACCTATGGCGCCCGCTTGCTATCTAGACAAAGACGAAAAGGGAAAAGCTATTGAGGTAACCAAGTATCAAGGGATCATCGCCTCTTTATTATATTTGACTGCGAGCCGCCCTAATATTATGTTTAGTGTTTGCATGTGTGCAATATTTCAAGCATTAGCTAAAGACTCACATTATAGTGTTGTTAAACGTATCATGAGATATTTAAAGGGAAATATAAATATGGGATCATGGTATCCTAGGGATGCCTCACTATCCTTGGTAGGGTATTTCGATTCCGATTTCGCCGGATGTAATTTGGATCGGAAGATCACTTGTGGGACTTGTCACTTACTCAGAAGTTCCTTAATGGCATGGCATAGTAAAAAGCAAGCTTGTGTTCCTTTGTCCACCGCCGAAGCGGAATACATTATCGTCGGTGTGTGTTATGCTCAAATCTTCTAAATGAAGCAATAACTTAAGGACTTTGGTCTTAATCTAGAAAAGATTCCTATTAAATGTGATAATACAAGTGCCATAAATTTATCCAAGAATCCTGTCTTGCATTCGAGAACCAAGCATATAGAAATTAGGCATCACTTCTTACGTGGTCATGTTTAAAAAGGCGATTGTGTGCTTGAATTTTTTGAAACTACTAAACAATTAGCATATATTTTCACCAAGCCCCTTTCACGAGATACTTTCAATGTTATTCGAAGAGAACTGAAAAATCTTGAAGAATAATATCTTGATTAAATTGTCTAGAAGTTTATTATTTGCCTCGCATGTTGAATGCCTTGTATGCTTCAAAATGAATACTTGTTGAATGCATTCTATTCCTAATATGATTCATGATCTTGTATAATAAGCTCAATATGTATGTGTGTTTACCTAAAATTGTTAAATATAGGTAGAAATCTTAACATGCATATAAAACTCAAAAACCTATTTTATTTTAACTTGCATATAAATCTTAACATGCATATAAATCTTAACTTAATCGATTAAATAAGTTCTAGTAGCTAAAACTTTATTTTCTACGAAAATTAATCGATTAACGTTTCAACTTAATCGATTACCTATGCTTATTTTTCTAAAAATTTGGAATTTTAACTATGATTAATCGATTAAGTGCAGAACTTAATCGATTAACGAAAACTGATAAAATAGAAACATTAGCGTTTTTGGCACTTCTCTAAAACCTCTCTATTCCATTTTCTCTCTACCCATATTGCCCTTCATTAAACTCCAATCTCTCTCAAAATTTCCAAGAAACACGTTTTCCCCAATTCCAAACCCTAGGTTTAGGTTTCTTCCAAAATCCTCTTAAACCTCTCAATCTTCTCGGTTTTACCATCTGCAATGGAAGGAGTTCGCTCAAAAAGGATTAAGACAACAGCATAACACACACGAAGGACTCTGATTGCTTCATCTTCAAATCCAAGTATGAGGGAGGACCATGGAGACCCCTACTATTCCCTCATTTTTCAGGAGACCCACTTGTCTAAATTTCAAGGAAGGAAACCCACGTATATCAGGTATGCCAGCTTAACTTGGATATTGGATCAAAACTTTGATTTTCCGCATGGCATGCAAGCTCAAGGAGTTGTTACATTTATGGAGTTAAAAGGAAACATATACCCTGCTCTATTTAGGGAAATCTATGCAAACTTTAGGGGTAAAGTTGGAAAATATTGGTCCATGATTTCTGGGAATTTGTTTGAGTTAAGTGAGGAGATTTTTATGAACGTGGGTGGATTGTCTACTAATGGTGCTAGTATTGGTGACTATGATCGGGTTAAAAATTTGTTTGATGTTGCTGAAGATTATAAGTCATGTCTAAGATGACCTTATTTGTATGTCCAATGAGAGTTATTTAATCAATTGATTGTGTAAATATTGGTAATTGGTAACTTGTTGTGCAAGAAACCTTAAAATCAAGAAATGCAAGATTCGGGATAATCGATTATCCATAAGCATAATCGATTAAATCCAAACACTTGTTAATCGATTAAAACCAAGCTCAATCAATTAAGTGCCGCAGTTTTCAGATCTGTGTAAAATATTGGAAAAGTGAAATAAGTGATCCGCTACACCTATTCACCCCTTTCTAGGTGTGTTCTGACCTACTAGTACCCAACATGTTCAAGATGCATTATAATACTATAGTAGAGGTTTGTGTTGTATAGTCGATGTAATAGCCCTCTAGTAGATCAACGATTGCATACGCTGAATCTTATTTATCTGGTATTTGGTCTTAACCTTATAGATTGGTCGGCTTATGACCGGTCTAGGCACCAGGATTGCATATGCTGAATCTTCTTTTAATTTATTTGAGGAAAACATTGTAATCATCCAAACTAGAATAGCGGACAGTAAGAGCAACCACAAAGATTATTCTTAAGGTTATTCTTAATAGAATAATAACATTCTTACTCTATTCTTTACTATGACATTCTTATCTTGTGAGTTTTGTTCTTAAAGAAGCACAATTCTGGGCCAAGAATTGGGGGCACATTCGTACGAATTTTAAATACAAATACATAATCGAGTAACATACATAAGCAAAATCACATAAAAAATCATAAACATTAAAAAAATCCAGAGTCATTATAAATAATTAAAATTTTGCAAAAGTGAAAAAAAAAAACCAAACAGCTCCAACTTTGTCGTCCCCTTGTCTTCATTGAATAGGTCCACTGATTGAATAGATGTGATTCTCAACTGTTTGAAGGGTGAGCGGGGAGAAGGGTCTGTAGGGTGAGTGGGGAGAAGGCTCTGAAGGGTGAGTGAGGTAGTGAGAGATTGGGAGATATGTACAGTAGAATAGAGATGGAGGTGGTGGTGGGGTGTGATTGGATGGAGAGATGGAGAGAGAATGGGGAAAACAGAGTGGGACAGTGAGGGAGAATAAGCAAATGGGTGAGGGAGTTTGGGTGGTGGTGGTGGTGGGGTGCGATTGGGTGGTGGTAGTGGTGCAATTGGTTTGAGAGATGGAGATAGTGGGACAATAACAAAGGAGAAGCAAACAGGTTTGTATGTGACTGAAAAAATGAGGATGTTAGGGAGATGAGACAAGTTAGGGAGTGAGGGAGATGAAGAGATGAAAAAGTGAGGGAGATTAAGATATGGAGATAACGAGAGAGCCTTTTGAGGTGGACTTTGTGTGTGGCTGGAAAAAAAATTGATGAATAAATCTAGGGAGAAATTTGAGCTATTCTCTAAGCCAGAGTTGAATTTTAACAGCACACATTTTAGATATATAACGGCATTTTTAGGCACTTTCTATGTGATCACAGTAGTATATAGGCAAGATTAACAACGTTTATGTGAGCGTTGTTGTATGTCATACATAAAATAGTGCATCCTCCAAAAGGTGATGTTATATATTTCATACATATAATAACGCATGCTACATGGAGCGATGTTATATTATTCATACAACGTTACTTACTACGAGCGTGAGCACTATTGTATTAGTCATATACAACAGTGTTGTTGTATTGTATGCATACAACAACACTGTCTTTAATGAGCGTTGTTGTATTGTATACATTCAACAATGTTACCTACAATGAGCATTATTGTATTGTATATATACAATAGCGCTTGCTAGAGCTTCCTCTAGCATACACTGTTAATTAGTACACATTAATATATGCATATACATTTATCATCAACACAAACATTCTCAACAACACAGACTATTCTAATCAGCGCATACACATTAATAACAGACAGAAGTTTGTATTATTAACATCAATACAATACAAATTAATACCAAAGAATATCATGTCAATTATGTTTTACATTTATCATCAACACAAACATTCTCAACAGCACAGACTATTCTCATCAGCACATACACATTAATAAGAGAAGTTTGTATTATTAACATCAATACAATACAAATTACAAACAAAGAATATCATGACAATTATGTTTTGGCAGATTACATAAACTTACAAACAAATAATATAAGTACAATATATGCAAATTACAAACAAACAAAATTATGCTATAATTATACAAAGACATGCATCTACTTTTCCTTTTCTTTGATTGTTTTTGGCTTGAAATATCATTGTTTGGAGGAACATATTGATTCACCTAAAACCCCTCATCGTGATCATCTCTTGTATATAAATCAATATTTATAGTTGGTTCGCTCTCACACGATTATGATGTCCCAAAAAAAGGATCATCTTCAGCATGAATATCTTCATATTCTTGGTCATTAATATTATTGACGATTATTTTTTGAGTTAAAAGAATAACAGACAATTTCATATTAGCTGGGTCACTAACATGGAATATTTGTTGAGCTTGTGATGCTAGAATAAGTGGCTTATCCTTATATCCTGACCTATTTAGATCCACCTGCATGAAACTAACTCATCAACTCGAAAGTCATTGTTGTTGTCAACCCACATACAACAAAAAACCGACAACCGAAACATTGTCTAATCCAATTCCCATATTCGTTCAATGACCCTGAAGTATGACACATTTGTATATATTGGGTTTCTATCTTTTGCACTTGACATATGTGAAGTTCGAGCAACAAGAGTCACACCACTATTTTGCATTTTACTTTGATCATCTTGTTTTCTCATATAAAATATGAACTCATTAATTAGGTAATTAGTGTAGGATAAGACATGAATACATGGACAATTGCCTAACCATTTCAATCTTTCGAAAATTGAATGTACATTTATGCTGTTTGGAAACCCAATGTTCATTCTAACTTGGATTAGACTTCCTAAGCATCTCCTTGTATCTTTCAACATATGATTCAAATCCGTCGGCATTATGTAAAATATATAAGCGTGATTGCTCCAATTTGGTTCTTTTTATAGTCGATATTTGATTCCCAACAATCCCTTCGCCAAATATTCTTTTCACATACCGAGGCTTTGTAATGCAAATGAAATCACCATCGGAAAGGTTTCCGATACAAAATTCAAGAGCTTCTTCAACAATATACCTCTCAACAATACTATTGTGTGGTCTTTATTAGTTCTTCACATACCCTTTTAGTATCTTCATATAATGCTCAAAAGAGTACATCAATCTCATATAGGAAGGACCACATAGTTGTATATCTCCAACAAGATGAATGTTTAGATGAACCATTATGTCAAAAAAGAAGGTGGGAAATACATTTCAAGCTCATACAAAATCAATATAATTTGTCTTTGCAATGTAGGTCATTTCTCAGGGTCAATCATTTTGCTACAAATTGCCTTGAAGAAGAATCATAACTTAGTTATGGTTCCTCGAACTTTTTTAGGTAGAAAAGAACATATTCCAATAGGTAAGAAATGCTCCATAAGTACATGACAATCATGATACTTTAGATCTTTTAACTTGAGGTCTTTTATTGATAGGAGTTTCCGAATATTGGAAGAGTACCCCTCTGGAACTTTAATACCATGAAGAAATTTATAAAATTCCATTTTCTCCTTCCTGGACAAAGTATAAGCTGCTGGAGGTAGATATGAACGTTTTCCCATCATTATCTACCATAGTTTCTTTCTTATTCCCATAATAAGCAAGTCCAATCTTGCATTCAAGTCATCTTTGGTCTTACCAAAGACATTGAGTAAGGTACCAAAGAGACTTTCAAACATACATTTTTAATATACATAACATCGAGGAAATGTCTTACATATAATGAACTCCAATATGACAATTCAAAGAAGATTGACTTTTTCTTCCACCCATTTGTGACCACTTTTCTTGCAAAAAGTTTACCAAAGTTATTATTTTAACCCTTTAGCTTTTGAAATAATTGGTCACCTGTCGACAACAAAGGAGCACAACCTTCTTTATTGTTCCAATTAAATGCTTTTCTCCATCATCGTAGTGATGATCTGAATGCAAAAATCTAAGATGCCCAAGGAATATATTCTTCTATAATGTTCTAACCTCGTTGAATGAGTATTGTCTTCACATACAGGGCATACAAAATGTTCTTTTGTACTATATCATGACAGATTATGATAGGCAGGGAAATCATTGATTGTGCCGAACAAAAAACCCTCAAGTTAAATCTTTCTTCCCTATACGCATCATATATATCTATGTCTGTCTCCCACATATGCTTCAAGTCTTCAATTAATTGAGTCAAATATATGTCTATGTCATTTCCTGGTTGTTTAGGTCTAGAAATTAAAATAGATAACATCACATATGTGCACTTCATGCATAGAGAATGAGGTAGTTTGATATCATCAACATCAACGGTCATGTACTATGGGAGCAATTTTGAACACTATGTGAGTTAATTCGATTAGTTGAAAACACATGGCGTAGATTTCTTGATTCTTGACCAAAGCTAGGATAGTCATGATCAATTTTTCTCCATTGAAGAGATTCTAGAGGATGTCAAAACTTGCTATCTTTAATCATTTCTTCATCATGCCATGTCATATTCTTTGTATCTCTCGCATTGTTGAACATACGCTTAAAGTTTGATGTGATGGGAAAATATCATACAACCTTTTTGGGAATTGAATCTTCCTTCTTATATCATGATACATTACATTTAGGACAGAACTTTAACGAATGATACTTATTAAAAAATAAGATGCAATCATTTTCACAAGCATGTATCCTATTGTAGTCCATGCCAATAGAGCGTAACATTTTTTTAGCATCATAGGTTCGAGAAGGAAGCATATTATCTTCCAGTAACATATCCTTTAGAATTACAAGCAGGTTTTTGAAACTCTTATCACTCCATCCATTAACATATTTCAACTTATACAACCATGACACTGCTGCCAATGTCGTGAATTTTGTACAACCATCACATAATGGTTTCTCAACATCACTTATCAACCACTGAAACATCTCAGGACAATCCTGAAGATCCTCTTCGACAATGTTTGTCATTTCCTTGAAATGATCGCTTTCATATGCATTTGTGTTGTTTTCTTTCATATGCATCTCATCACAATCCATGACATCCTCACTCTCATCTTGCCTTGTCTAACATGTGTAACTCTGATCAATACCTTAACAAACTAAATGAACTTTTAACTCATTTGGATTAACTCGGTTTGGGGATGAGGTTATTGAGGATGACAAAAAATATGATTGTACTTGGGACTGGATTCGCAATAATTACAACGAACATCGTGAAAAAAAATAAAATTGAATAAGATACAAGCAAGATAAAAATTTGATGGTGGAGATTGAATCCTACTGTTCAAAAGTTCATTGGGTGCTACAAACACGTTATGGCAAGCCAAACAATCGATAGCAAAGAAAGTAACATCATTTTTTATGCATAAGCTATTTACCAAGAAGATATGGGAAAACTTTTCAAACATGAATGTCAATGGAGATTGGTGAAAGATATACCAAAATAGCATGCACTATTTGAAGAAGATAACACTTCAAAAAGAATAAAGAATTCTGCTTCTAGGGAATATTCGTCTTCTTCTACTCCATAAACACCAGCCAACGATGAATACGACACTACCTCTCCTATTTTAGTACGTTCAATAGGTAACAAAGCTTCTAAAAGAAGAAACAAATTTTTGTAGAGCGTTAGGAAAGTGTAAGAAAAGATATCGAGAAGTCATTTAGAGTACGTCAAGCTCGATTTACAATCATATGTTATCCGATTCGAAAAATGGCACATTGATGCACTTAGGCATATACTTAGGTGCATCATATTGAACAACATGATTGTAGAAGATGAAAGAGACACATAAGACAATAATGTTGATTATTCTTATGACCATGCAAACCATAATATCACACCGCTTGCACAATATCTTCATCCTAGTTTTCAAGCATAATTAAATAAGAGAGCAGTAATTCGTGAGAGGGGAACTCGTCATGCTTTTTGAAATGAATTGATACAACACATCTAGGATCATTAAAATGAGAACAATTAACAATATTTCAATTATTTGTTATCATTTTATTTATATTTTAATCTACTATGTTGTAAATTCTATTATATTTTGAAATTATCTTTAATGTATTTTAATTAATATAATATTTTGTATTTGTTGGTGTTCACGTAATTTATTTTTATAATTTAAAACAAAAAAAGTAGATGTTGTTTTTATTTCATAGGAAATTATAATAAATTATAAAACAATGTGTAGGACTCAAATAAGAATGAAGATGATATTCTCCATTGTGGTTGTTCAAATATCTATTTATATTTAATTTAATTCTTGCATGTGGCCTCACATTCATGTTAATGTGAAAATGACAAAGAAAATGACTAGATTCATGGAAAACATGTCTCGCTGCATAACCCTGAGCCTTATCCTTGCGCATCACAATGAATTTTCGTTTCAAATCATCCTTATGAAATAAAAATCTCACTATTTTTATGCCCACACCAAATTATGAACTTGCTCATTCGACAATAATGTTGGGCTAAGAATATTTTTCGAAACCAACTTATTAATCTATTTGTTTTTTTACCAAATGCTTCGATGTAGAACAAGTAATTGAATTTGGGAATATAAAATATGTTAATGTTATGTATGTTCAAAAAATTTATATTAGAGTGAAATGAACAAATAAAAGTTTTAAAATTGTGTCCAATACTATATAAGAGAAAATAATTTTTAGAATATTATTTTAAATGCATCTACTGACAAAGCTTGTCTAACGAGTTGTCGCTTTCATTGTCATGTGCGTATAAGGTTAAGTTTATCCAAAGACATATGTGTCTGAAACTCGTTAAATCATTTTAACTTAATTCAATAATTATCATGCACATTTACTATGACGACTAATGTCTCAATTTTTAAATGCTATATTTGTTGGTAAGTGAAAGTCAATATCTTTTGAAATACAAATGTTTTATTCTCTAACCTCCTTGTAGGCAAAGAAGACGAATTTTCACGCATAACAAAATAATTAGAAACACATCTTAATAGCATATAATGTCATCACTTAAAGTTTGAATATATGATCAAAGAGAAAGACTTAAATACATTAAGAAGAATAATTGAGTTTATATAGGATCTAACACATTTATTAAACATCTAAACATAGTTCAAGACACATAAGAATCTAGTGTTACATTCTTGTTGGTATTGAGACTCAATGGAACTCATTGTATTGAGTGTTAACTCTAAATATATAATTTTTGAATATTGTTGGAATATCTATGAAGTTGTTGGAGTTTGTCTATAAAGGAAGAGAGGTTTACATGATCAAGAATGTGGAAAAGATGTACAAGAACATATAGAAATAGATTGAAAGAATTATTATTTATATAGAGCTATTGAAATTGTTATTTTTATATAATCAAAAGCTTAAACGAAAATTGTTGTATATCGTTCTTAGAGGCAAGCTAAGCAAAAGAGGGAAAATACTGAGAATTTACTTTGCAAAACTTTTGATATTTTCATAGTCGGATTAGACTCATGTGATCTTATATCTTCATACCCTCACCTTGAGAGTTTAGAGCATGGAGAGGCTTGTCATTTGAAAGAATATGTGGGAAACTTTAGATCCTAGAAAAGCTTCATAAATGAAAAAAATACCGGATTGTTAGAGCCTAATGAGACTTGGTATAAATTTCTTGAAGTTGTGTTGAATACTTGTATTCTTTGGAAAATGTAAACACAAGATATCAATTTAAGAGAGAGGTGAATTAGGTTTGCAACAAGGACTTGATTGATATTAGGTCATTCGACAATAATTGTGGTCTTAATCTCAGAGGTTTTTAAAATTTATTTTTTAATTTAACCACTAGAAACTAATGTAAAGGTTATATGTGATAAAGTTCATTGGAATTATATATCGCTATTCAACCTTTTAACATGTGACTCACTTAACTCAAAGAAAATATCTATATCTTTGTTTCCTCAACATCAATTCCTTAAATGATTAAGAAAATGACATGTAATAAGCTTGAATGTTATCTTAACTAATCAATCTAACTTTATGCCCTTGGAATTATATCCGGTAGATGATGTATTTTAGTTCATGCTTAAACATGTGATTTCCAACAACACATTCACCATATTAAATCATTCTTTAGATCATCAAACTAAAACAAATAATAACAACAATAAAAAATACAAAAATCATTGACAGATGTATCAAAGTGAATAACTATATTTAATTCCAACAAGAGAGAAATTAGTTGTCCATTCAATGTTAACCAAGAAATTGGAGATGAGAAGATGGAGACCCTCCCCCTCCATGAAAGAGCATCAATATGAGCTTCATAAGATTTCAATGTCAACAACCTTCAAGTCTTCCTCTCCAATAGGTTTCAAAATCTCTAAAACTATAAACCTAAGCCTAGTAAAATTGGAAGCGAAGAATGAGGCAAAAGTATCCTTCCAAAAAATGAATGTATTTTGCCTTTCATGTTTTGCAGGATGAAGTAATCTCACTGAGTAAGATGGTCTTTGTTGAGTGACAACCTTCATAAAAGCTCGTCTCGTGCAGAAAAAAATGGCTCATTGATCAAGATCTTCAATTCTCGCTTAGTGAAAAATGAGGCTCACTAAGTGAGGCTTGGATTTGTTAGAATTAGACATCATTTAAAAGAGTTCTAAACCATATGAACATGTAAAATTGGAAGCAAAAAATGATCGAGTTACCTCTCGCCATTGTTGCGTTTTCAGGCAAGCTTTGGACTCCGACTCTGACGAGTGATTTCGATGTTCTTCTAAGCTCTCGCTCACACCCTTAAATGGTGTTAGTTTTCTAAATGTGTGAGTTAGCTTAGGGACCTAAAAATATTTGGATTAATAGCCACATAACCATCAATTGGCAATATTATAATTAATGGTAATTGATTGATTCCGATAATTAAATGTACGTTATATTTGGTATATAACCGTTTCCTTAATGGACATATTAATGGAGAGATTATTTCCATTGATATCATTATTAATATGGAAATATTATTACATTCTCCCACTTGCCCCATATAATGAAGCATTCAACATAAAAGAAACAAAATATATGAATTATGGCGATAAGTTCTCTATAAGCGAGTATTATCTTCCATGTATTACAATATATTAAGTCTCTACTAATAGTCTTTATTATTTAATGAATAAACCATATGTTTATTATGGGTCAACACAAACGATATTTCTCAATAAATTAAAGTGAAAGTGCACAACTATATGAGAAAATATCTAACTGAACAAGAGTTTATTGAAAGATAATATACTCATACAACGAAAGATTCCATCACAGAACCAAGTCTCATGTTTTCTATATGATCCTTGAATTTCTTTGGTGGCATGCCTTTAGTCAAAGGATCGACAATCGTCAAAGTAGTGCTAATGTTTTACATGGCCACTTTACCATCTGTAACATGTTCTCTTATGGATTGATACTTAATGTCGATATGCTTGCTTCGGTTTCCACTTTTGTTATTCTTAGCCATGAAAATAGTTGTTGAATTGTCACAGTACAACTTTAGTGGCCTATAAGTAGAGCCAACAACTCTATGCCTATATACGAAACTCTTCAACCAAACACCATGAGATGTAGCTTAAAAACACGATACAAACTTAGCCTCCATTGCGGAAGTAGCAATCAATGTCTGCTTGAAGCTGCTCCAAGACAAGGCTCTACCATCTAGCATAAAAATGTATCTTGAAGTGGATTTTCTTGAATCCATACCGTCAGCGTAGTCAGTGTTAGAGTAGCCAACCACTTTCAATTCACAAGTCTGTCTGAACATAAGCATGTAGTTCTTTGTTCCTTGAAGGTATTTCATAACCTTCTTTGCAGCTTTCCAATGGTCAAGACATGGGTTACTCTGATATCTACATAATACTCCAACAGCATATGCAATATCAGATCTGGTACAAACCTGAGCATACATAAGGTTTCCTACAGTAGAAGCATATGGAATATCCTTCATTTGTTCCCGTTCGTAATCATTCTTTAGACATTAATCCAAACTTAATTTGTCACCCTTCACAATAGGTGCTACACTTGGTGAACAATCTTTCATTTGAAATCTCCCTAGAACTTTGTTGATAATGGTCTCTTGAGACAAACCCAAAATACCTCGAGATCTTTCCATGTGGATCTTAATGCTAATGACGACATATCTTTCATATCAAAGTTCTTTGAAAGAAATTGTTTCACCTTATATAGCATTCCATTATCATTAGTTGCTAACAAAATATCATTCACACATAAAACAAGGAAACATATTTTACTCCCACTAATATTTTTGTATATACATTGATCTATGACATTCTCTTCAAAACCGAATGCAGTGACGACATTGTGGAAATTTAAACACCATTGGCAGGAGGCTTGTTTCAAACTGTAAATGGATTTATTGAGTTTGCAGACTAAATTTTCACCATCTCTAAAGGAGAATCCTTCAAGTTGTTTCATGTAAATCTTCTCCTCTAGATCTTCATTAAGGAAGGTCGTTTTCACATCCATTTGATGTAGCTAAAAATCAAAGTGAGCTACTAACACTATAGTTGTGCGTATAAAATCTTTCTTTGATACAGGACAAAATGTATACATGTAATCGATTCTTTCTCTTTGACTAAACCCTTTGGTTACAAGTCTTGCTTTAAGTCTCTCGATGTTGCCTTGTGAGTCCTTCATTGTTTTAAAAACCCATTTACACCTAATGGCTTCTAAACCATCTGGCAACTCGACGAGATCCCATAATTTATTAGTTGCCATAGAGTTCATCTCCTCAGTCATGGCCTTGGGCCATAAGTTAGATTCTTTAGAACTTACAACTTATGAAAACGTTTCAGGATCATTCTCGGTTCCAATATTGCATTCAATTTCTTGCAAGTAGACTTCATACACTACCACATTTTTGGCCTACGGCAACGCCTCCACATTCAACGGTTTTGAAACCGTGGTCTTAGAGTATAGAAGGCCATGGTTTTAAAAATGTTGTCTATTCATTGTATTAGACTATGGTTTTTGATACTGTTGTCGTAAGTATTCTAAAAACCGTGCCTACTATAGTTTAAGACCACAGTTTTAAAATCGTTGCATATTCTCTATATTAGACCACGGTTTTTTGATACTGTTGTCATAATTATTTTTAGTAACATACTATTGGACCACGGTTTTAGCATCGTTGTCAGTTTAAGTTTATTAAAACTGTTCTCTTTTATTTTTATTAATTTTTTATTTTGTTTAACTTCAACTATTAGATAAACTTCTTTCCTTAATAGATAACCTTCTCGTCTTCTTCTTCAAACTATGAACCCTAACTGTCTTCTCCCAAAATCTTGGTTTATTTTCCTTCCTCCTTCTCTCACTCGCTTCTTCTCATTGAGCTCTCATTTCCTCGTTCTCCAGCGCAAACACATTTCAACATTATTTCTGCCATTAGCGGCACCTTCACCGTCAATCTTCATATATATTTTTTCCTTTTGTAATGAATAGTTTCAATGGAATGGTAGATTGTTGGTGCGTTAATCTTACGTGTGTAGAAAATTATCGATCTTATAGGAACTATCAGCATATCACAAAACCATCTTATATTCAAAAACCAAGTTAAAGATGGCATTTGGGAAGAAGGGATTTTTTCTGGTGTGAAAGAGGTACTAACAATTTTATCTTTGATTTTCCATCTTTGATTCTTTTTCCCCTTCAATTTAGCTTTTATTCAAAAAATGGCTTCTCTGTGAATAATATTTCTAAATTAGTTTTTTATGTCTATTTTGACCAAGATTTCATTGAAGGTTACTCAGTGTCATTTTATTTTCAATTTAAAGCAGAGACTCTAACAAGGTGGATGAACCCTTCAAGGTTGAAGAAGCATAGACTGTAAATATGCTCTATAGTTTGAAGTACTCTACAATTTTAAGTTCATGACCATAATACTTATGTGTATATGTCTTTTATGACCTAATACTTATATGTGTAGATAAGCCTATTTTTAACTTCAATGCTATTGTTACATTTGTAGATCATGGGTTTACTATTGCCCGTCTTAGTTGGTTTGTTTGATGCTTTTTCATATTTGTGACAACAATTAGTCTTTCATGCTTTAAGTATTACAACTGTTAATCCTTTTTCCTTATGATTATTATTCATGGATATTAGGAATATCATGAGATGTTAACTCTAAAGCCTGACGTACTTAAATTAAGTTGTCCTGACACCTCATTTTCATATTTATCATTGAACACTTTTGAAGGAGTCCAAATCTATCATTGGAGTTGAATTTGCTACTATGACTCTACAGGTTTGTTACATTGATCCTTTACTTTTCTCATTTCTAGATTTTGTCTTGTACAATGAATGTAAAAGTACATCAAACATACAATTTTATGCCACAACAAGTAAAGGGGGATTGCATGTCTCAATGGAAATGGAGGAAAATAGAGAAATAATTTGCAGTGCATTATATAACAGCTACTTGGAGATATATAAGAGCTAACTAGAATAGTGGAAAAACCTCAAATTTCTAAAATTGAACTATGCCAACAAGCGAGAGTGTTGTTTTGTGTAGTTATAAGTGCAAAGGCATATATTCAATGTTATTTACCTTAATGAAAACATGTTTGTATTTGATATAATGCAATTGTTGTTGGTACTTGGTGTTTGTATACTTCTTTTGTGATGTGAGTTAACATTGAATATTTATGTTATAGGATTTCCTGATTATCTAATTATGTTGGCAAAGTAACCCATATGATTTTTTATACCACAAATTATTAGGACCAAAATAAACCAGTTACAAAAGACTAATGGTTATGACACTAATTATGTGCCTGATGGTGAAAAAGGCAAAGAAATAAAGGTGGAAGCTATAGTGCATGATAACAAATCATGGAGAGTTATGAAGATATCTACAAATGCTCCAAGATTGCAATTTTATACTGTTAATTTCGTCAAGAATGAGAAAGGGAAAGATGGATTTGTATATCAAGCTTGTTCAACATTATGTTTGGAGACCCAAGTTTTCTCTAATTTAATTATTTTTACCCCAAAAAAGCCTTACAAGAATCACATGTTCATTAAGTTTTCCACCAAAGCTCCATATGCACTTTAAGAACTATGTGTTTTCAGCCACTTTTTATGAGTACTTTGAGTTCATGGAACATTAGTTTATTAAAATAAATAAGAGATTGTGTGAGCTTCATTCTTGATATTAGATGTCCTAGAATTTATCAGAGAAACTATTCTCTAAAATATATGTGTATAACATCTCCTACGTCAATTCTATTTTTATTTTTTTATTAATTCAAGCAAAGACCACGGTTTTATAAGTGTTCTCTAAACTATTATAGACAACGGTTTTAAATGTTACCTATAGCAACAGTTTTAGTGGTGTTCTATAAACTATCTTAGGCAACGGTTTTAAGTGTTACCTATGGCCACAGTAAAAAAACCGTAGTCTTTTCAAACTAAATAAACCGTTGCCTATGTCAATTATAAAGACAACGGTTTTTTGTCCATTGTTGCCTTATATCAAAAAAATCGTTGCTTAAACAAAAGGCAACGCCTTAGACTACCACAGTTATAAAACCGTTGTCTATGACAAAGACAACGGTTTTTTTATTTTAGACCACGGTTTGGAGGTGTTGCCTTAGGGTGAAAATGTTGTAGTGATAAATACTAGGAATTGCTAGTCTCCTCACTCTAGTAGATCTTAATGTTGCATCATTTTCTTGAGGAACTTGTTGTTCAACCAATTGTGAAATGGGTTGTTCAACATTATCTTGATTAACAACTTGATCTAAAGGATCAATATCATTTATTTGTGGACCTTCCATAACTCGTTGTCTTACATACGTTTGAATTTGAGGTGTGTGTATGAGAATAAGTCTATCATTTGAACTAGAAGGTTGAGCTTCATTGTGATCCAACATAGAGACTGAGTCAGGCATCTGGTCACTCTCACTAATCAAGTCATCCTTAAGAACTTTTGCATTCCTTGATTTCACAATCCTAGTATTGTGAGACGGACAATAGAACCTATAACCCTTGGACTTTTTGGCATATCCAATGAAATACCCACTAAGAGTCCTAGGATCTAGTTTCTTTTCTTTGTGGATTATAGGTTATAATCTCAGATGGGCATCCCCAAATGCTTATATGTCACAAACTGGGATTCCAACCTTTGAATAACTCAAAAGGCGTCTTTAAAACAGCCTTGGTTTGAACTCAGTTCAATATATACACAGTCGTCTTTAGTGCTTCAATCAACAAGAATTGAGGAACTTTTCTATTACTTCTCATACTTCTCACCATGTCCATCAAAGTTCGATTTCTTCTTTCTGATACACCATTCTGGTCTGAGTACCATGTATAGTGTATTGGACAACATTCCCATGTTCTTGAAGAAACTTCACAAATGGACCATGTGCTTGTCCATTCTAAGTGTATCTTCCATAATTCTCACAACCTTTATCTGATCTTACTATTTTAATTTGTTTACCACATTATCTCTCTTTATCCTTGAAAACTTTAAAGGCGTCTAAAGCTTCGTCAGTTGAACGAAGTAAATAGAGATACATAAATCGTGAGAAATCATCTATGAAGGTAATAAAATATTTTGGATTACTTGCATCCATATGAGGACAACAAATATATGTAAGTACGATTTCCAACAAATAAGTACTCCTCTTTGCATCCTTTTTAGACTTATTGGTTTGCTTTCCTTTAATGCAATCCACACAAGTCTCAAACTCGGAAAAATAAAGAGCACCAAGTACTCCTTCATTGACTAACCTTTTTATTCTCAAAATGAAGAATTGTCCCAATCTTTGGTGCCACAATAAAGAGAAATTTTCATTCATAACACACCGCTTTGAACCAACATTAGCATTCATGGAGTTATAAGCAACATTATTTTGTAATGTAATTAAATAAAGACTATCAAATAATATAACATGACCACTAACTTCTGATTTATTAAATAATATAAAACCATTATCCGAAAAGTAAAATTCATAACCATAGGACACAAGTCTAGAAACTGAAATTAAATTCCTCGAAAAACTAAGAACGTAAAATGTATTTTCCAAATGTAAAATAAAGTCACTACTTCACACCAAATTGCATGAACCAATAGCCTCCATAGGTGAGCTCATCATCCCCCCTGAATGCATGAAATGCTCCTTTCCCACTAGTTTTCTCAAGGTTTTGCATACCCTGCAAGGTATTTGAGACATGGATGGTAGAACTAGAGTCAATCCACCAAGTATTATGACCAACATTTGTTAAATTAGATTCATAGCATACAAAAGAAAGTTATATACCTTTCTTGTCAAGCCAATTTTTGAACTTAGAGCATTATTTCTCCATGTGTCCTTTTTTGTTGAAAAAGAAACACTTCGACTCTTTCTTAATGTCTGGTTTGACAAAGATCTTGCCTTTGAATTTGGCACGATCTTTCTTCTTCCTTTTAGAGAAGGTCAAGATCATTTTCTCACCATATTCCATAGCCAACCTTCCATCTTCTTGAACACACATGGAAAGAAGTTCATTAATTGATAATTTATCTTTATGTGTGTTATAAGAAATCTTAAAAGAGCCATACTGTTCGAGTAGAGTGCACAAAATGAAGTGAACCAAAAAGGTTTCTCAATATCAACTTCCAAGGCCTTCAATTGAGCAGCAATATCCCTCATGCGCATGATATGATCATGCACACCTCCTAAAACGGTAAGCTTCATGGATAAGAATTTCATGATAAGGGTACATGCCAAAGCATTATCTGAAGTGACAAATTGTTCATTTATTGCTTTCTATTAAGCCATACTGCTCAATAGAACCCCTAATCCCAACTGATTCTTTGGTCTTTTTAAATATAATGCAGAGGCGATAGCTCCCACTTTTCATAGAGACCAGCCTGATCTAGGGTACTCACCTTGATGGTTGCAGGTGGTTCCGACTTTCTTATGGCATAATCAATGTCCATCCATCCCAAATGAAGGAGAACTCTTTCCTGTAGACCTTAAAATTGTCACGCCTGAGTTTGCGAACATCAAGTTTCACATAAGAGAAACTAATAGGTTGACTAACTGTAAATTAAAAAAATATGAACAACATGCTTAATAATTTTGTTTTGATGAAAATAACTATATAATGTTTTACCAATATAAATCATGTTTCCAATGAATATAGAGACATAAAATTTGCCTATGGGCTAAAGTTCTAAGTCCATTATATTCACGCAATGATGATAAAACTATCAAATTGAAAATAATTGTATCATATTTTACCCATGTAAATCATGTTTCCAATGAATATAAAGACACAAAACTTGTATGTGGCTAAAGTTTTAATTCCATTACATTCATGTAATGATGATAAAACTATCAAAGTATGTTCCATTTCCTAATACCTATGAGTTGATTAGGAAATATAATATGATATTTTATCCTAATTAAATATACAAAATAAATAATAAAATATTATGTGGGGTGAATTTTATTAGACCATGTATAATCAATAACAATAATATTTTATGTGACTAACACAATAATTTTTTTTTTAATAATTACAGATGTGGCTACTCTTTAACCAAAAAACTAGCATCATATTATGACTAACCTTTTGGATAATGAATTAATAGATTGTTCTGATACCAAATGTTAGAAGTGGACATCATCTAAAAGAATTCTAAATCATATGAACAAGGAAAAGCGGAAGCAAAAAAAAGATCAAGTTACCTCCCGTCATTATTGCGTTTTCTTGCAAGCCTCAGACTCCGATTTCGGTGAATGATTTTGAGGTTCTTCTAAGCTCTCACTCTCATCCTTAAATGGTGTTGGTTTTCTGAATGTGTGAGTTAACTTAGGGACCCCAAAATGTTTGAATTAATAGTCATATAACCATCAATGAGCAATATTACAATTAATGATAATTGATTGATTTCGACAATTATGTACGTTATATTTGGAATAAAATTGTTTGCTTAATATACCATATTAATTGAGAGATTATTTACATTAATATCATAATTAATATGAAAATATTATTAGAGAAATTCCATAATTCCAAACTTTCTTCTTCATTCTCGTTGAGCGAGCCCTTGTTGAGCAAAGTCTTCTTAGGCTCATATTATTTCCACTTTTATTGAAAATATATGAGGTTAGGTCATGCTTTGAAATGGGTTTGATGAGTTATTAAAATTCGGCCTAAAGTTAATAAGTTAGATTCATACCATGAATTTAAAACACATGTCATAATTGTTTATGTCAGAATCTAACTCCACCTAACTTATTACTATCCTAATATTATTTTTTATTATCATCAAGGGTATAGCCTCACCTTTTGGATAATGAATTAATTTCTTTCCGGGTACATGACTGTCATTTCAATAAATGTTGCTCTCTGGAATCGAACTCTTAACATTTTGGTCATCATAGATATATAACAGGGCCTTTACTGCTAGACCAATTACTTGTTGGTATCTATCTTGATAATATGGTTGTAACCAAAATTAAAATTAGAATAAAAGGAATAAAACATTTTCCAATATATAGTGTTAAGTATAAAAAACTCGGGATTGAATAAAATTGTCATGAGTCAAATAGAATTTTCCTCCATTATTGCGTTGGAAATGGAAAAAAATTATTAAAAAATTGTGTACTTAGTAAATTAAGAAATATTTCGTTAATGACATTGGCCAAGGATTTTTACCAATATAAATAGAGTAAATTTCACTCACACCTCCTGAGTTTTAGTGAAATTACATAAATCATTCCTCCTTTTTTGTCCTTATACAAATCACTCCTCATTCTTTTGTCCTTACACAAACCACCCCTAATTTTGTACACATATTATAGAGACTATCCATATATGAGATATAAGTGTAATCTTTTAAACAAAAAACGGGTTGTGATTGTAATTAAGTTAAAAATATTGTATATTGTCTAGACAAGTCCAAATAGTATAAGAGTAACGTATTTTTGATGTTTTTGGTTCATTACAAAATACATTACTAATTCTAAGGAGATGTTTAAATAACTCTTATACTATTTTGTAACGAACCAAAAATAGTGCAAACACATTGAATCTTATACTATTTGGACTTGTCTATACAATATTTTGTTAAACTTAATAACTCACTGCACATTTTTTATTTAAAAGATTACAGATATATCTCATGGAGAGTTAGCCAGTGTAATGTATATACAAAATTAGGGGTGATTTTTTCTTCTTTTGGACTGTGTAAGGACAAAAAGGTGAATGATGGTTTATGTAATTTCCTAAAATTCAGGGATGCGAGTGTAATTTACTTATATAATAACCAACAATTACATATATTATGTTTGGCTTCCAAGTACAATAAAGGGGTTGAATTGTATTTGTTTAAGAATTTTGAGAGTAAACTTTCATAAAAAAATTGAGATGCAATAATAAATTAAAACACACTTTTCAAAATATTTGAAAGATCAATGTGAAGAGAATTTATTTTTTATCTTTACAAAGTATGTACTATAACACACTATCACAACAACTTTTATAGATTGTAACTTCAAGTTTTAACTTTCAGAATTTTTCTAAAGTTGCATTCAAATATTTTTCTAAAGTTTCTCATGCACTAAAACACTTGAACATTGTTATTATTCATAGTGAAAGATTATAAGGATTGCAAGTGTAAAAATGCTATATCTTCTAAGCAATCCTTGCCCTAGTCATATTTTTAATCTTGTAAACTTGTAAACTTCTCATCATAGAGTGTGGTGAAAAGAGGAAGAGTAAAACTTAGAAGAGGTGTTCTTTTATGTGGTTAGATTGTGGTGAGTGTATTATACTTATAATATCGGGGTGAGATTTGTAATTATAATTCATCAAATAAGTAAACAAAAATTGTGTGACAAGAGGACCGAACATAACTAGCCTTCAAGTGGACAAGATAATGAACTAGTATAAAACTGGTGCATCTCTACTCCTCACTTTTATTTCTGTATTTTTATTTTCTACAACTTATATTTTCGTTGCATTATACTCTACTTATTTAAAGTTGTGAAAAATATTCAATTATGCAGAAAACTAATTCAGCTTCTCTTAATTTTACATATTATATTTACAATGTCTTTTATCTGGATCACATTGAGAAGTAGTTAGAGTCACCTCTCCTGAGATAGGATGAATGTTCACAACCATTTTACCTCTATTAACTTTTTGCTTAAACATTTTTTCAATTGATTATATTAAAAATTACTTTTTTTCCTAGTTAAAAAATTAAGCCTATTAATTAATCAATAACTAGGAATTATGATTCGAATTTTTTTTATCAATTAAATCTAAAATTATCTTTAATTACACAATTAACTAAAAAAATAATTTTAAAATTTAATAGGAAGATCACAGTTCCTACAGTTTCTTTATATCTGCCCTGAATTGGGACAAGTTAAATGTTATTATTAAAATAAATTAATTATAATCGTTGGAGTTGTGACTCAATAACATTATATTCCTTTTGATATTTTACTTGAACAATTATTATCAAAATTATTGGGTTTACTTAAGTGTAAAGTCTCAATTAGATATGAAGGGAGGAGCGAAAGAGTTTATAAATGAAAAATACTCATGAACTAATGTCTTAAGGTTTTGGTTCAAGACATGGTATCTCACTTGTGGCTCTTCACTCTTCCTATAATCCGGTAACAATGGAACTCCTGGTGGTTGTAGGCTCTCCAGTTCCAATCTTGTCCAACAAGTGATATCAAAGTCGATGGTTCCGTTATGATATTGTGAACTTAAGGGGGAGCAGACTCGAAAGTATGTGGTACCCACACTTAATGGGAGAATTGTTGGGCTTATTTAAGTGTGAAGTCTGACATTAGATATGAGAGGAGGAGCGAAAAAGTTTATAATTAAAAAAGATCCATAGAACTAATGCCTTTAAATTTTGGTTCAAAACATGGTGTCTTATTTGTGATTTTCCACTATTTTCATACCCCGGTGACATTGGAAAAACATTTCTCATAAAATATAGTAATCATATTATTATATTTTGTATTTTTATGTGTAATTGCACATCAGTTATCCTATATATATTTAATTAATACAAAATCATTTTCATATGTAACTGCACATTACTTACCTTATATATCATCATATTATGATGCCTAGTTACACATAAAAAATGAGCTCCAAATCATTAATACAAAATGTTAAATAGGTGCCAATTAATAAATAATTTTAATTCTTGTAGTCAACCTTTATGGTCGAGGTTAGCAAAACCGATTTTATTATAGACATTTGAGTTTTTTTGGTTTGAACATGTTAACTTCACTTCTTAGTCATTATCCTCTCGATATTAGTTAGTGTATAAAGAATCAGGGGATAAACTTTGTAATGCTCAATGTTTTTTTATTTTGGTAAATAGTACACATGTTCTCTACTTGTTTTTAGCAGAAGCAATAAAAAGTTGGCTTTATTTTGTCGTTATTATCCTCTTCTATTTTAAATACTACCATTGGAAGAAGAAAACATGGGGTGATTAGAAATCTTGAACTTTTTTATATGAAAATTAAAATTACCATAAAACTTGTTAATGATGTTAGTGAATTATATTGACTAGCAGATACTAATTATTGCACAAATTTGATAGGTTCAATATTGTTAGGACACGTTTTTATGACGTGTATATATTGGCATAATTAATGATTTTTTTAGTTTTTTAATACATAGTATTGAAAAGTATTAGTTTATACTTTATAGCTATCAAGCAGTGACACTCTTAAACCACACAAAAAAATCAAATTAATTTGTTTCAAAATTCTCATAATATCTATCATCATTTAAGTTATTTTTTTCGTTTACGAACTAGGTGTTGATATAGTAGTAAAAGGTCATACTAGATTAATATGTATTATATTAGGTTAAATATTCGATTCTTAGACGTAATATTTGTTGGATGATTAGTCACATACTCTGAAAGAGATTAATTATTTACGATAAAGTAAAAATACTCTTTGTTTTACCAAAAATAAGTTATAATCTTTTTGAACCACAATTAACCTGTATGAGGCAACCTTATTCAAGCAAAATAAATCATTATGCGCAACAAAGTCACTCCTCCAAATTCATAAATCAGTTGCAAAAGCGGAAGGAATGAAATAATTTCACATTATAAGAAGTATATGGAAATTTCATTCAAACAGCCTCATTAACCCATTAATTTATTTGAATTAATGACATGCATGTTGGAATTTTCTCTTAGATGGATTTAAATAATTAATATATATATATATATATATATATAAACTAATTTTATTATTTAAAATAAATATTTTTAATGTTGTATAATATGGTGTTATGATATTTCCATATAATTTTGGAAATCTTCAATGCTAACTTAAATTTTTAATTTTTCACTTAATTAAGGTAATATTTGGTTCATATTTTAAATTTTCACACATCTTTGCTGAAATATATTTTGATATTTTGGGTTCATAGTATATTATGAGCTAGTAATTCTTTTAAATACATTTACATTTTATAATTAGATTTAGTTGATTAATCAATTTTAATTGTTAGGTTAGTTAGTTTTTTTTTCTTAACTTTTCTATTTATTCAATTTCATTCAATAAATGTAATTTATTTTGTCAATAAAGGTAATTATTATTTTTTTGCTCCTTAATTTTTGTAATATGATATTAGAGCAACAATTATATATGTCTTCCATTGTATAGAGGAATAGAGTTATTCAAGGCAATGTTATTAATATCGTACTGGTCATCAAATCGGTTAGGATACTAGTACAGTGGTATAATAGTTCAACTGATGATTCACTAATTAAACCGCATACCAGTGAAATTAGATATACATATATAATATACTAACATTAATTCGAAAAATAATAAAAAACTAATATATTTTTTATTTTCATTAAAAAGTTAAAAACTAATATACCAGTTCAATTAAATACCGACCGTATGACCAATTTTGACGTGTTTTGAGCAGTATAATTGTAGGACTGTATAATTATTGTACCTTACCAGTATTAAGACTGGTTCAACTAGCGGATATGAAATGGTTTTAACAACATTGGTTCAAGGGGTTCAATAAAATAAGTATAGGAAGAACAAAGTGCAATTACACTCCTAAGTTCAACAACCATATTTCAAGTCAAAAACCAAAGAATCTTTATTCATCTTCTTGTTCTCTTCTTTTTTATTCTCTTTTACAATCTTCATATTCTCTTTTTCTCTTGATTCTTCTTGATATTCTTGAGACAATATTGCTTATATTTCATTATATTTTTCTCTTGTTATTTTTGAGCAAAAAACTGTTCATATTTCATCATATTTTTCTCTTGTTATTCTTGCGCAAAAATTGCTCATATTTGATCATATTCTTTGGCCAACAAATCAATATGGTATTCTTGAACAAATATTCTTCATATTTCATCATATTCTAGATTTCTCTTATTTTTTTTGTTAACAAACTAAGATGATATTCTTGAGCATTATTATTCTTCATCAAATATTGTTCATATTTTATCATATTATATATTTCTCTCATTCTTTAGTCAAGAAACCAAGATCGTATTCATGAACAATAATATCATTTGATTAATTTAATCTTATTTCTATTGTATTGACTCTTGATTAACAACATTATTACTTTCAATTTGATATTCTTTCTATTGTGTTGATTCTTGATGAATAACATTAATACTTTTAATTTGATCTCCTTTTTATGGTGGATGATGGATTGATATTATATAAAACTTATATAATGTTAATGTATACATTTTTTTCGTAACATTATATATGTAATTGATGATAAGATTAGCGCAATTCAGGGAGATAAACATGAACCTTTTATGATATATATGTCGTCTCACACAATAGATATTACCACATCACTTTATTCTGTTTATTTTATTGAACCTAAATTGGTTAGATATGTCATACATGTTTTGTTTTTAAATCGCAATTACAACTGCAAGTTCTCAGAGCAGTGCAACGCCCACCCCCGCAATGTTGTTTGCAAGGACTAACACAATCTTCATCATTCTTGCATGGAGTTCCCTCTGTTTGTATTGTCAAACCTGAAAATTTTGCCATGAAAAAAGATAGAAAAATGTATTATTTAAGCAAAGTATTTTTTTCAAAATTCAATAAATGTATTATCAGACACAACAAGTTGAAGTTATCATTCGAACCTATTCAATTCATTTTATTTGTATTAAGAAAACATAAGCACTTGTAGACTGCTTATTATAAAAAGATGGAAGGAGAAATACCTGATACAACCAAAAGCAACATTACAAAGAGAGTCAATTGATATGAAGCTTTCGCCATACTTTCTTTAATATGCTGTTTAAGAAGAGATTCTATAGTAGAGTTTTCTCTGTCTCTAATTGGCATTGGAATCCTCCAAAGCACTAACTTTATAGTTGGACTTATTTTTTAGAGTGGATCCTCTCTAGTACTAGAGTCCAATAGGATGATGACATGTATCACAAAAGGTATCCATTTGTCCTCAATTTGATTTATTTTTTAATAAAAGAAATTTAAAATTTAAGGAATTTTTTTTGCATTGTATTCTACAGGGGAGGAATCCATTATTGGATAGAAGTTGTACTCATATTTTTGGGAAATTACATCCTCCCTAGTATTAAAGAGAGTTTAGTAATGGATTGAGATGGTGACATGTGTGTTTGAAAAAATAAATGACCAGATTTCAAATTAAAAATTATACAAATTAACAAACTCATATTTAGCCCATAGTCAAGGACTCTCAGGTACTACAAAATATCACATCCCCTTTTAGTACTATCAAGAGTATCTTTTCACCTTATTAGCATAGAAAAATGTGTGATATTATATAGTAAAAAATTTCTCTTCAATCTAGATTAATTTTAATATTAATATTTTAATTTAGCACATTGATTGCCTGTAGTGAGACTATAACCTTATTAATTTCCCCAACCCAAATATACTCTAAAGTTTTTTATCATTTATTTTTATTTAATTATCTACAAAATGACAAAAAAATTGTTTTTTCATTTTATTTTTGTGTCTCGTAAGAATTTCTGGTACTCATGTATATCCGATGTAATGAGAAGATTAAAAGTATGTAATTCTTAAATAGAAAAATATTTGATAAGTTTGATATATTTTAATTAAATTAAATAACAAAATAGATATATGACAATGGTTCAAATAATGAGCTAAAGCAGTAATTCATCACGACCCTTCATCTTTTCTTATGACAATTTTTATGATTTAAGAAGATTAAAAGAATAGAAGTAATATATTGTAACTATTCAAGATTTGAGAAAAAGAATCATCACGACCATTCATTCATTATTAACGTAATTATTAATATTTAAAAAAAAAGTTTAGAGAATATCAGTAACATATCATAATCATTTCTCAACTTGAGTTAAGAGGAAAGATACATCAAGAGTAGTGACCTTCCTCTTAAACTCTAGAAGATGATATATATAAATATTACTTAATTATATTACTTTTATTTATTATTGTATTATTAATTTAATTATTTAATCGTGAAAGGAAATATTTTTATTACTTCTTTATTATTACATTATTTTTTTCTTTTATAAATATTGATCCTTACCTTATAAAATATATAAATGTATAAATAAAAATAGGGAAAGAAAATAAAGAAAAAAAGAAAAGGAATGTAGTTGGAGACAACCTTTGGACCATTGTTTTATGGCTGTTAGAATTTTTTGGTTTCCGATAAGTATCCTCACACTAGAGACAATCTTGTCCAAGCCGACAACATCCACAAGTATGTGGGACTAACCTTCTCAACGAGTATTTTTTTCATCCACAAGACTCGAACCCAAGACTTTGTTTAAGGAGAATTAAACATGTACCACTGGAACCAACACCCGTTGGTTGTGACTGCTAGTATGGCGTGTGTCAGAAATTTCTTGATGATTGGTGAAATATCAATCTTAGGATCTTGAATCTCATGATTCTTACACATAATATAAAACAATGATATAAAGTCATACATAAATCCATGTTCTCTGATATACTCATTTGATATACATTTTGAGACAGTTTTGGTAGGATGACCTTCCTCAACCAAATCCTTAATTCCTTTTGGAACCTTCATTTTCTCTCTGATGATGAGAGGTGAAAACTATTTGTGATTTGGTGTCTTGGGGACCATAACTGTTCCTTATGTGTTAACTTATAGGGTTCACATTATCTCCTATAAGTCAAGCGTTTGGGTATCCACTAATTAAGCCAATATTCGTTATCAGTTTCATAAGTCTTATAAGTTGTCATTAATTAGATTACTTGTTTTTTAATCTCCAAAATAAATAGCCAATATAATTGTATTAAATATATAATACTCACCTTAATTACAATTTATGAATTTCTAACAATCTCTCACATGAGCTTCATATTTATAAAAATGATTAATAAATTTCAAGAGGATCAAATCATGATTAATAAAAATGTTTCAAATATGTTAAATGAATTGAATTCTAAGATAGAAAACCTAACCATCCATGAAAAAAAAATTAGAAACACAAATTGCCCAATAAGTTAGCAACTTTAATAGGAAAATATGGATGTTTCCAATACAGCCAGAGAAAAATCCAAATAATGAACATTGTAAGGCTATCCGATTAAGGAGTGAGAAGGAACTCAATAATTTTCCACGAATTGAGAATGATATACAAGTGGAAGAGAAACATACTAAGACACAACTCCCTGAAGAGGAACAAAATTCTGAAAATGTGTCTAAGTATGTAGCTCCACCACCTATGTACAAACAATTCCTTTTCCCTAGAGAATTGCAAAGTCAAAGTTAGAAAACAAATATGGGTAATTCTTAGATATCCTTAAGAAATTATATATCGAACTGCCCTTCAATGAGGCACTGCAGGAGATGTTTGCGTACATGAAATTTCTTAAGGATATTCTATCTAAAAAGAGAAGACTAGACAATAATGAAACAATTTCTTTAACTTAGGAGTGCAGTCCTTTAATTCAAAGTAAATTGCCTCCAAAACTAAAAGATCCTGGTAGTTTCTCTATCCCTTGCTTAACTGGTAACACTAATTTTGACTGTGCTTTATATGACTTAGGGGCAAGTGTGAGCCTAATGCCCATATCCATGTGTAAAAAAATGGAAGTGGGTGAACTAAAACCCACTACGATATCATTTCAATTAGCGGATTGGTCAGTTAAAGTCCCTATAGGCATCTTGGAGGATGTTCCTATCAAAGTTGGGAAAGTTTCCATTCCAACAAATTTTGTAATACTAGATATGGAAGAAGATGCACAAATTCCAATCATACTAGGTAGACCATTTTGGCTACCCCTGGTGCTATAATTGATGTTAAAAAAGGAAAACTTTTGTTAGGTATCAGTGACATAATACACCTAGAAGGGGGTTGAATAGGTGTCGCGATTCTCAAATACCGTTATTCGCACCAAATCCCTATTATGGAAAATCACCCAGTTAATCGATTAAAGAACTGCCTCAATCGATTAAATCACACTTAACAGACAGTTGTTGAATGGCTCGATTGCACAACAACTCACTAATTATACAGAAATGATAGAACATATATATTTGAACAAAAATGATCTTTATATGGCAAAGTTACTATTTTCAAATTATCAGCTAAAATAAGCAATTAAAAACAACTTAAAAAAGTAAAGAGATAAGGGTAAGAAACAACCTACAACAAGGTTTTTATATTTGTTCCTTTTACGGTCCACTGTAAAACTACATCCAGTCCTCCCCTTCCGATCTTGGGAGATTTTCTTCACTAAAACTGAATGCAATGTATATTACATACACACTTCCAATTACAAGACCTTGAACGCTACCTTGTTGAATTCCCAGAACCCCTACCTTGGTTTGACCACACTTATCGCATAGGAAAACCTTTCCTACGATCCAGCCCCAGCCAAGAGTATGTTCTAAACTCAAGACCTCCAAGTCTTGGTGAAGACTCTCTGTATCTCATTAGTGGTACGACACCAAGAGACGACTTTCCTTGTTACAAAAATACAACAAGAATAGAGTAATGTGAAGCACAAAATAGTTCAAATATTACAATTAAGAACAAGTTATAAATCCTATACAAATCTCACAAATTATTATGAATATGTATAAGATCAGAATCATGAAGAACATGTAATTTCTACCCTAAGAAATCTCTAAAACAAATGAAAGAATCATGCAAGAAAATATAGAATGATGAACACATTTAATCACATGGAATGGATGACATTTTAATCCCTAAGCATGATACTATCTCTCACTATTCTCACATGCAATTCTCTCTGCCTATATGACATACAATGAGCACGAAAATATGCAACTTAGAAATTCTAAAAATGAATGAATGAATTTATGAAGCATGGTGTAAAATCACAGTTTATACAGAAAAGCTATTTTTATACGAAGTTAATCGATTAAGTGCCTTTTTAATCGATTAACGGGCTGTTTAGAATAATTGAATTCTGTTTTTCAGTTATCTGTTGAAACTAATTAAAACTGTTTTCACGTTAATCGATTAAAGCCTTACTTAATTGATTAACTAGCATATTTTCAGTTAAGATATTAAATGGTAAACTACCTATATGTTATGCTTATCAACTATACATGTTTTACTATTATGTTATGCCTAAAATGCACAAATAACATGTATGATTAATGCATGAACATATAATAATCTAGATGGCATGTCTCATGCAAAGTGATATGATAGTTTTTAGAACTTGTGAGATTTGCAACTAGGTTTACCTAACCTAGACTCAATAACAAAGACACATATCTAAGACTCTAGTTTAGACAAGAAGCTCTTGAATCTTTGGCATGTTGATTTGTTGAGTTATCTTTAAGCTTTCACTAATTCCTTTGTCTTCATCAAAACATAGGCAAGCTAAGTGCTATATTGACACTTTGCACTTTCAATCTCCCCCTTTTTGATGATGACAAACTCAACACCAAATTTTGTTTTGATGCATAGCT
>NW_017718088.1:0-2762 GCF_001865875.1 Lupinus angustifolius
CCTGCACACATCAAACAACAAAGCAACCTTTCTCCCCCTTTTCACATTATAAAAAAGATAAACCAAATGAATTTTGGTCAAAAGTAAGAAAAGATATAGAGTGAACTCAAATTGTAATTAATCAATTAATATTGGGAATGTAATTAATCAATCAGTTGATGGAAAAATTGAACACATGCACAAATTGATTAGCATTTAATCGATTAAGACAATAGGTTAATTGATTAAAAATACAGAATACATCAATTTGACAGATTTAATGGAATGGAAGGTTATACATGAACTAATCATGTATGGAATGATCAAGCAGTTATATTATAGCATTCAAACAGCAGGCTCAATCAAACATAAGAGATACATATAACCAAACATGATCAAGGACCATTAAACATGTATTCATACTATATTTGACATAGATAGGAATGTTATGTAAGCAAATTAAAAACCAAAATAGTAACGATTTTAGTTCAAATGGCATGCATATAAAGTCACAGTAGTGCAGAAAAAGTAGATAGTTAGAATTATAACCCAAAAAGCATAAGAGAAAATATGCCTCAAGAGTACAAAGCAACATAAATCCTGAAAATTAGCCATATAGACGAAATAAACCTAAGGCAACCTAAGGTCTAATGACTTATAATCTAGGGATGCGGAGGAGGATCTCTATTATCAGGTACGGTCAGACTACTATCATCACGGATGAGGAATCTCACCTTCTCAAATTCTGCACAAAATCTCTCATTCTATGCCTCAACAGTGTTCTAAACAAAGCTCCTCATAGCCTCATAGTCGTTATCGATGTAGGCAACCTGACGCTCCTCAAATTGTTCCAAATTTGTATGGTAGGAGTCCTTCAACGACTGAAAATGTAAATCCATTCTGTTATTCAGCCTTTGCTCCATGGCAACCAACTGAGCTAATCCAAAGGATGGTTCTTGTGGCGCATTTCTAGATGGCTACCCCTGAGTTTCTACATTAGGCTGATCTATTCCAGCCTGATCCTCATCATCAGATAAATCCAAATCCACGCTAGTGTAATCCTCCTGATATTGCCAAGTACTTCCATACTTGTAGATACCCATCTTGTGGATAAGGCTTTCACCAACAAGGTGATCTTTATCAGAAGTCTTTATGACGATGGTGTCAGATACGTCAATGATTCTGACACCATCGTCACAGAGACTTCTGATAAAGATCACCTTGTTGGTGAAAGCCTTATCCACAAGATGGGTATCTACAAGTATGGAAGTACTTGGCAATATCAGGAGGATTACACTACCATGGATTTGGATTTATCTGATGATGAGGATCAGGCTGGAACAGACCAGCCTAATGTAGAAACTCAGGGGGAGCCATCTGGAACAGATCAACCTAATGATATGAAGATATTGTAGGGCAGTAACTTGGATTGTGATGTAGAGACATTATACATGACCTTCAGGATCTCCTCAGGTCAATTAACCATTATATTCTCCTTAACAGCATACATGAATTTCATATCATTAACAGTTGGTTGTGCATGATTGGTGTTTCTCTGAACTAGAATGTCAGCAATCAGATAGTGAAGCAATCTATTCTCTACAGATAATGAACCAGCTTTAGTTAGTTCTCCTTGGACATGCAGATGGGGACCTCTCAGACATGATTTGTAAACCTCGGCAGCATCAAAATTCTTAAGCCATTCACAATCACCTAGGTTAACACCAATAGTGGATAAGCCACCCAAATTCATAAAAATGTCACTATCCATCTCAAATAGATTTCCCAAAAACATAGACCAATATTTGCCATCCTTATAACAAAAGTTGGTGTAAAATTCCCTAATTAAAGCGGGGTACAAATTACCCGTTAATTCCAAAAACAGCACAACTCACTGAGCTTTAATACCTTACGGAAACTCAAAATTATGTTCCGCCATCCAGGTTAGATCATCATACCTTATGTAGGTGAGTTTCCATGCCTGAAACTTTGACAACCGGGTCTCCTGAAGTATGAGTGAGTATTAGGAATCTCCACGATCGTGCCTCACGTTCGGATTTGAAGATGAAGCAGTAGGAGGCCTACGAGTGTGTTAAACAATTGTCTTGAACCTCTTCGAACATCCTCTTTCCATTGTGGATTGAAAACCATGAGTGGTGAGAGGAGAAGAAGGATGAGGGAGGAAACCTAAAGCTTAGGGTTTGGAATTGGGAATGGGGTTTCTTTGGGAATTTGAGAGAAAAATGGGAAGAATTGAGGTGCAATATGGGTAAAGGTGAGGCTTAATTCTTCTTTTTAGCTAAAAAATCAAATTTTGTTGTTGCTTTAGCGATTTTGAGAGAAAAGGGGGAGGAGAGGGTTTGAAAAAATAGCAAAAACGCTACTGATTCTAATTTATTTGTTGTCATTAATCGATTAAGAGTTGTATTTAATTGATTAAGCAATGTTAAAATTCCTTATTTTCAGAAAAATGAACACATGTAATCGATTAAAATGGAATCTTAATCTATTAAATTTAGTGAAAAATGAAATGTTTGCTAGTGGAATTCATTTTAATCGATTAATAAGTATAGTTAATCAATTAACTAGCATCAGATTTGTAGAATCATGAGGTTTTTGGGTTTTAAAAGCATGCATAGATTTCTAACATATATCAAGCCATTTATACTCAAACACATATACATTTTCAGCTTATCATATAAGATCATGAGTCATAATAGGAATATAATGCATTCACAACAAATATACATTTTGAAGCATATAAGACATTAATCATGTGAAAC
>NW_017718089.1:0-15548 GCF_001865875.1 Lupinus angustifolius
GTGAGAGGGGCTTGGTGAAAATATCAGCCAATTGCTTAGTAGTTTCACAAATTCAAGCACACAATCGCCTTTTTGTACATGGTCACGCAAGAAATGATGTCTAATTTCTATATGCTTGGTTCTAGAATGCAAAACGGGATTCTTGGATAGGTTTATGACACTTGTATTATCACATTTTATAGGAATCTTTTCTAGGTTAAGTTCAAAGTCCTTAAATTGCTGCTTCATCCATAGGATTTGAGCGCAACACACACCAGCGGCAATGTATTCCGCTTCGGCGGTGGACAAAGCAACAGACGCTTGCTTTTTATTGTTCCATGCAACTAAGGAACTGCCTAGCAAGTGACAAGTCCCACTAGTGCTCTTCCGATCCAACTTACATCCCGCAAAATCAGAATCGATATACCCTACCAAGGATAATGAGGCATCCCTAGGATACCATAATCCCATATTATTTGTTCCTTTTAAATATCTCATGACGCGTTTAACAGCAGTATAATGTGAATCTTTAGGCAAAGCTTGAAATCTAGCACACATACAAACACTAAACATAATATCGGGGTGACTCGCAGTTAAGTACAATAATGAGCCGATAATCCCTTGATACTTGGTTACCTCAATTGCTTTTCCCTTTTAATCTTTGTCTGGATAGCAAGCGGACGCCATAGGTTTTGAAGCTTCTTTACACTTTTGCATGTCGAACTTCTTCAGTAACTCCTTGCAGTATTTCGATTGATGAATGAAGATGTCACTTTCCATTTGTTTGATTTGTAGCCAAAGAAAGAAGGTCAGTTCATCCATCATCGACATCTCAAATTCACCCTGCATCATCTCAGAAAATTCCTTACATAGAATGTCATTAGTAGATCCAAAGATTATATCATCAACATATATTTGAACTAATAATACATGAGTATCTAATATACGAATAAAGAGGATAGTATCAACCATACCCCTCACGAACCCTTTTTCCAAGAGGAAAGAGCTCAATCTATCATACCAAGCTCTGGGAGCTGGTTTCATGCCATAAAGGGCCTTTTTGAGCTAATATACATGGTTCGGATATTTAAAATTTTCAAAGTTGGGAGGTTGATCTACATATACCTCCTCTTGAATGTAGCCATTCAAGAAGGAGCTCTTGACATCCATTTGAAAGAGCTTAAAATTCATAATCGATACAAAGGATAAAAGCATCCTAATGGCCTCTAATCTGGTTGTAGGAGCGTAGGTCTCATCATAATCGATGCCCTCCTCCTGGTTGTAGCTTTTGGCCACTAAGTGTGCTTTATTTCTTATTATCAAGCCAAAATTGTCTAATTTATTACGAAAGACCCATATAGTACCAATCAATTGATGTTCTTTAGGCTCAGGGACCAAGTCCCAACGCTCGAACTGGTTTAGCTCTTCTTGCATAGCTATACCCAGTCACATCCTCAATGGCCTCATTGATGGTCTTTGGCTCGATTTGAGATACAAAAGCAACAAAGTTACAAAAGTTGTGTAAAGAGCTACGGGTTACCACCCCCGTAGTTATATCACCTATCACTTTGTCGAGTGGATGATCATTATTGGTCTTCCACGCGATTGGCAGGTCTTGATGCTCATCTTTGACAATTTTCTCTACTTCTTCTTTGTCTTGGTCCATGTCCTTAGAGTATGCTTCTTTTAAAGCACCTGCAACATCATTAGAACATACCTTCCTCTTCTCTTTTGGAGAATATTTGTCAAAATGGACATGCACAGACTCTTCTACTTGCATTGAATATTTATTAAAGACTCGATAAGCTTTACTATGCAATTAATACCCCAAAAATATACCCTCATCGGCTTTTGAATCAAATTTACTTAAAGCTCTCTTTCCATTATTTAATATAACGCATTTATAACCAAAAGTATGAAAATGAGCAATATTAGGTTTTTGGCATTTTAAAAGTTCATATGGAGTTTTTGAAAAAGTAGGCCTCAAGAGTATACAGTTAATCACATAGTAAGCTGTATGCACTGCATCAGCCCAAAATATTTAAGAACCTTGCTTTTGTTTAGCATGGTTCTAGCAAGCTCCTCTAAGACTCGATTCTTCCTCTCAACAACTCCATTTTGTTGAGGGATATGAGGGGCCGAAAATTGACCATAATACCATATTTATCACTAAATCTATCAAATTGATGGTTTTCAAATTCGCCACCATGATTGGGTCGAATATATACTATCTTATGGTTAAACTGATTTTGGATTTGTTTGGCAAGGTTTTTGAAAGACTTGAAAGCATCGCTCTTGGACGATAGCAACAGTGTCCATGTGAATCTAGAGTATGTATGTAATTTGGGCCAAATAGTAATCTTCCTTTGGGCCGATCATATTCACATAAAATGCAAACATACAATTGGCTTGATATTTCATATCGATCACTAATGATACTCTTGTTTGTAATGGTCAAACATTGATCACAATGCATGTCAAATAATAAATCCATCTTTGGACTGATTTATCATTCACATATGCAACTTTATAATAATCACATGTTTACCATCACATATGTGTATATATTCCGGTCAAATAATAATCTTCCTTTGGACCGACTAATACTCACATGAATACATATATGCACTAGCATTTAATATTTATTATGAACAATTCACAAAAAAAATGTCACTTTGGCGACTTCTTGTTTAATAGGTTCACTTAAAATGTCAAACAATTTTATTTTCTAAAAGAAAATCCATTTAATTTAGTTTGATTCAACATAACCTTAATTCAAAACATATATTATTTATATCCACATATAAATACATATATCCATTATAGTCTATTGTTAGCATTGCATCATTCCCATCACAAGGACTACATTTTGAATTCCAGTGATGGTCCTTTTGAATTTTCCATAAAAAAAATATTATCATTTTATACATAATTAAACATGGCAGGGCAAACTATCCAAATAGAAACAATACTTCAATAATAGCAACCGCTTAATAATGCAATCAGCCACCAATCAATGCAACAACACATAAATGTTCAACCATTTAAACAAACAAGTCAGGTAATATATATAAAACAAGACTTGTTTGCATAATAGACTCATCATAAGATACCTAGCACAACATCAATTTCTAGTCTTTGGACAGAGAAATTAATTTGTAAGTGGTACTCTCAGCGTAATTATCAAATATTAACAATTTGTTCTGTCAAACAACAACCTTTCATTGGACCAACTATTATTCACATGGAAAAAACATTATAATTGTTACATATTTATCATCACATGTATGTTACTATTTGGCCAAATTGTGTCTTCTTTTGGGCCGAACACAATTTGCATAAATAACTTCATACTCATCTATGTAATTTAAATCAATTTTCACAATAGAGGTTACTTTGGCAACATATTTCATCGATTAATTCAAAAATAATTATTAGACATAAGGAATACAATATGAGACCATTATAAAAAAAATATAATCTTGGAATTAAAACCTTTAGATTTGATATATTTTATGATTATCAAATCTAATCCCACAATATAATTCCAAATCAAAAGATATATTACATATATAGAATATATTTATATTGCAAAACATCAATATCAAATCAAATCACAATTGCATAATAAATTGAATATGTATAATAATTACAAGAATAATATATAAGCAAGGCAAATCACTTTATTTAGTAAATAGCAATTTTTCATAATCCATTGTCTTTATAAACATCTAACATGATAATGCAATCATGTAAATAAAAAACAAATTATAGCAATTATATTGCACCTCCCACATCTTGAATTAAAAGCATAAAATTCTTCATACAAAATATTAGTTGAAGCATATTACATGAATATGAAGAAAAATAACAAATCTTCAACAAACATATTAGCGGATGCATAAGATTCCAAAATTTAAAATTAGAATTCATAAAAAATTAGGGGAAAACATCTTTATTAGAGAACGATAATATTCAAAACCTAAAGATCTGATATTACTTGTTAAAAATTTCGTCATGATTGGTGAAATACCAATCCTATGATCTTGAATTTCATGATTCTCACACATAATATAAAACAAAGATATAAAGTCATACCTGAATCAATGTTCTCTGATCTACTCCTTTAATATACATTTGAGATAGTTTTCATATGATGACCTTCCCCAACCAAATCCTTAATTCTCTTTTGGACCTTCATTTTCTCTCTAATGGGGAGAGGTGAAAATTATTTATGATTTCGTGTCTTGGGGACTATAACGGTTCTTTATGTATTAACTTATAGTGTTCTCATTATCCCCTATAGGCCAACCGTTTGGGTATCAACTCATTAAGCCCATATTCATTATCAGTTTCAGAAGTCTTATATGTTGTTATTAATTAGAACACTTGTTTTATAATCCCAAAATAAATAGCCAATAAAATTATATTAAATATATGATACTCACCTTAATTAAAAAAGTATGAATTTCTATCACGCAAGTGCAAAAAGAAAAAACATGAGCATCAAATAATTGTTGCAACGATTGTGCTGAAATCCAGCGAAGCAAATAAAAAAAAAACAGGAAGCACATCTGCTGTCCTACACTTTGTGTCATCCATGTACCATGAACTTATGATTGGTCAGAAAAATATTTAATAATTAAATTTAAATATATTTTTTCTGACCAATCACATTTCATGAGACATGGACTGGCACAATGTGTGTGACAGGAGATCTGTACCCAAAAAACAAGGGTGCGTGCATCATATGCACACAAAATGATAAGAACTCAATTTACATCATATTTTGATATAAAAATAACATTATTATAATTCAATGTACCTATTTAATTGTGATAAATTTACCAACAAGGTGTTGATCTAGTGATGTAAGGCAACTACGAACTCCATAAAACAAACTACAAAAAAGATTAGTTCCTTACCCAAAAGGATGAGAAAATATCATTAATAGTACCAAATAAAATGTGATAAGTTTGGAATCATATCAGACTTATTTAAATCTATGACTAACTAAATCTCTATAATAAAATGTAGATTAAAATCATTAGAAAATTGGATTTAAATTAATTGTACGATTAGTGGAGTTTATAAATGAAATTATAAGAGACTATAAGTTAACACATAAAGAAAATCATAGTGACACAAAGATATTTCAGAAAACATTATTAAGTTTGAAGTCCCAAACAAAATAAGGATCAACAACTATGAAATATCATATTGATATTATATTATTATTGTTTTCTCTTTTATGTCTAACTAAACCTTAATACTAGGGGGGTGGAATTTTTGTTTTGTTAGTATTGCTATGTTAATTTAATTTTATCTGTGTTTTGGATTTGATGACTATTGACCTTGTTTTCTTGATAGTCGATATAATTAAATATCAAATGAGTTCAATCATGATTTTCTCACACTTTAAATTTATTTGTATTAATTGATTGTTAGTGATAATTGTTAGAAATCAAATATATGTTGGACTCGTCTCTAATTGAGGAGCCTCCAACCACTGAGAAGTCCTATTGTTACTAGGGTGTGGGGAAATGAAGAGCTACAAATGAGACATTATGTCTTGAACCAAAATCTTAAAGAAATCGTTTCATAGATGTTTTTCACTTATAATCTTTTCACTTGTTCTCCCTATCCAATATGAGACTTCACATTTGAATAAATTCAACAATCACCCTCTTAAAGTGTGGGTACCATACACTTACCCTTCTAACCGAATTATCGACTCTAATACTAATTGTTGCGAGCAAGTCAGTAATAAAATATTAAAAGAGGATATAGAAAATAATGTTCGACTAATTTGTGTCTGTGTCCCCATAATTGTTGCCTCACTACCATTTTGTATTATCTAATAATAATTTGTGTAGTGTGGTTGTTGTCATTATACCAATATGTTCACATAACATATAAATAATAGCTTTTTATCCAAACATTTATATCATCTCAAACCCATAACTTGTATGGATGTTTTCTAGAGGAAAAATCTTGTCCACTAGAATATAATGAGTCATTTGCATAAAAATTGTGATTTCATATTATGGTTACCATTGATGATTTGATAATTATTAATTGAGAAGATAAAAACATAAAATGGAATATATTTTATAAGTTCTTCATTCCTAAATCTTTCATGAATACTTACCAAAAAAAATGCCCAATGAAAGTGATAATGAGGAGCATGACTTGAAGCAATTGATAATTTATCTCATGATTCATTTATGCATTCTAGTTGCCATGATCCATTGATGGCATTCTTTAAAAATTCTAATCTTTATTTTGAGATTAACTCGATCATTAAGGATGAAAATTGTTAGATTGTGTTGCTAAGATGAATGTTTACAAGTGGGTGGTAGCTATTGCATGTAAAACTAATGAATACAAGTTGGTAGTTCTACTTTTAAAATAAGATATATATTTTTGCACATTTTGGGGCTCTACATGCTATAATTAGCTATCGAGGTAAACGTCATTGAACAATTAATGATAAAATATGTCATTGGTAACAAGGTAGTTGATCCTTATCACTCACAAACTACTAGTCAAGTTGGAATGTCAAATAAGGAGATTAAGAGAAATTTAGGGAAATTGTAAAATGGTTTTTGCGTCTACACGATGTTTTGTGGGCATACTATACTGCACATCATTTAAAATTTATATCGGGTTTTCTCTACATAGACTTGTTTATGATGATTCATGTCATTTCCTTGTTGAGTTAGAACATATAGACCCTATTTTACTAATAAGTATTGTACCCTTGAGTACGAGAGAAGTGGAAATAAGAGAAAATTGAAGAATAGAAAAAATAAGTGCTAGATAGTAACATCCATATGAAATCATTCCCCTATAGTAAAAAGATTTTTTCTTACAACTCTCACCTACATTTGTTTCTAGAAAATTTGAGATCCAAGTGGTCTTGCATATATGTTGTGAAGATTGTCTACCCTCATAGTGCCATTTAGGTATAAAATCTCAAGATGATAGCACTTTAATGATAAATGGACAATGTTTGAAGTCATATCTTTAATTGAAGAACCCAAAGGTAGATGAGATTTTGGTAGATGACCCTGTTTACAAAAACTGAGATACACTTGATGTTTTTTTTAGAGTCAACTTAAGTGCTGCTCAATATTCAGAGCCTTTGTATAGAGGGATCTAAATAGTGTAGATTAAAAAAAAGTAAAAAGAAAATATTTTCTTTCTTTTGTTACTTTTGTCTTTGCTAATAACTGTTATGGCATAGTATTATCATTTTTTCTACTATAAGTTGCTAAGAATTTTAGGTATGTGCTCTCATCGATTATTCTTTAATTGTCCTAATATATATTTTAAGTTTTACAATAATTATTTATTCAAGCTTGACTTTTTAACATTGAGGATAATGTTTTGCTTTTATTGGGCTGAGAATCACTTGAGAATTTCTCTCTATCACCAATATGCTACTTCAATATGAAATTTATTTTTTCTATCATCTTACGTAGAAAAACAATTGGTTTTACAGGTGTATATGTCATGGTCTTGAACCTATTAAGTATGATAAGATGGATGTGTGAAAAATAATATGGATGAAAGAAAAAATCATTTCCATGACTTCAACTAGGATTGTTAATCCACTTAACCTAAAGAGCCCACACTTCACATTTTATCTCTAGTGCATTATTTGTATAACTTAGATGAATCCACCTCTTTCACTTATTTGAGATTTTAATGGAAAAGTGCTTAATTCTTTATTTTTTAACTTCCAGGATCCTTTACACTAGAGTAGATTAAATCTGGAGCTACAAGGATTCAAATTAGATGAATAATATATCATTGAAAAGATAGAAGAATTTAGTACATCTCTCATGATGAACCAAATTTTTGAATCAACCATGCTAATCAAACTCACAGTTCAATCTTGCTAACAATAGAATTTGTGAATATGAGCAATCCATGTTAAAATGATTATATCTTGCGCTACAAAACTTGAAAGTGCATGCTAGAAGAAGTAGCACAAAGATACTCAAGGAGCTAAAACTTTCATGTAGAACATGAGTGGAAATTCAACCATTAAGTATGTTGCATTGGTGGGCTGACTTAAGGTATTGTTGTTGCACGTCATTGGGTCGGAATCACTAGATTTCAGAAGAAATGAAGAGATGACTTATATAGAAGCTAATTATTAATATAAATAAAATAAGATCAAAACCAAAGAGGGCAGTCATTTCCCATTAAAACCTTGTTTTTATTATTTTGGCATGACTTGATAAACTCTTGGTAACCTTAAGATGCAACCTTCATTTGCTTGCAAATATGAGATGGTGTACTTCATAAATATTATTTGATGATTTGAAAATGGTTTAACTTTTCTATCTCCAAATGATCTGAAATTTTCTAATGATTTTTACCAAATAGTTAAAGTCTTATGTGTTTATATTATGTTTTTATTGTTTATTCAATATAGAGAAACCAATGATAGACAAATCTCTTTAAGATTTTAAACTTCTAACATCGATTGTTGTTAGCTTTGGGGATTCTGTGACTTAAATTGTTATTGCGCTTTGATGGGACAATCTTTACTTTTTAACTTGAATATATCAAATTTTAGGTGATTATTTAGTAGACAATGCACGATCATGAATTAGGATCCAACCCATGGATTTCATAGCAAAAATGTAAAATTTATTTTATGATCGAGGATGGTATGTTGAATTATGAATGGTTATTTTCTTGGGATTGCAGTTTCCTTCAATTGAATTCAAATCCCTACATTATTCTTCTCACTTTAATAACAAACAAACAAATCAACTAAATGTCACTTCTTTTGTTACTTGTGTTATGCTCTTCTCTTAATTGATAACTATTCTGAGTCTTCAAGATCAATCATTGTGTCTTGACACCTTACAATATATTTGATTGTAAAATTCTTTTGCATGTATCATGATGCAGCTTTAAAATTTCCTCATTCTACTCGAATTGGAGCGTTTTGGTGTTGAAATTAGATTTTTAGACAATCTTAGATGATGAGGAAGTGAACTACAAAGTTGAAGAGAAAAATCAAGTGATCAAGAATTTTTGCATTGCTAAAATATTTTTGTCCTAAAGCCAAATTTCAATGTTTCCTATTTTATTTTGATTTTTTTAGTTTTTTTCTATCATAAGTTATTATATATTCTAATTAGATTTATCGTTGTGTTCTCACAAATTTTAAAAATCATTTCATTATGCTTTGGTTTTTATTGTGATTTGATTCCCTTTAATTTTGGGTGGATTACCCATATATCCATCCTTGTTTTCTATATATTCCTTATTTTTGTCTTTCTGTTCCATTCTAGATAAAATAAAAAATATGAAAACAGTGATATATTCCATTGCATGATAACGTCGAATTCTAGTATCTTATACTCTTTTGATCCTTAAATCGATAGAACATTTCACCTTTTGCTAAGGAGTCATAATCTACCTTCCTTTTATTTCTAATAACATTTTCAATGCTAATAGTATTGACTGTACCATCATGGTTGGGCAAGATTGGACATTAAAAGGAGCTTTCTACTCTTGATGTTATTTATCAATCCATGTGCTTTCAATACCCTCATGGAGCAGGACCTTCTGAGCTTAAATTTGGACTAATTCGTTTATTGCCTAAGTTTAATGGTTTGGTAGGTGAAGATCTTCAAAATTACTTGAAGTTGTTCCACATTGTTTTCTCACCACAAGGAACCATAGAAGAGATCACACTACGCCAGATATCATAATAAACATCGGTCATTCAACAGCAAAATTTTGAACGACACTGTTGAAAATGAGGCAAAAGAACATCAACAACGCATAATAAAACAGGCGCTGCCAATTTGTGTAACTTCAACAACGCATTCTTGACAAAACGTTGTTGAACATCAGTAACGTTAGCGTTGACTTGAATGATTTATGTTTAACAACGCATTTGATAGAAAGCATTGTTGATGTTAATATATGCAACAACGCATAATTAAGGAAGCATTGTTGAAGATGTCATAGTAACGACGCTGACTTAATTATGCGTTGTTCATGTTTTACGACTTTTTAAACGTCCGAGATATTAATGGTGTCAGTTATATGTCTCTTCGTTTGTTAACATTAATGGTTGAATGATTATGCGTCTCTTGGTTGTTGAAATATTAATGGTTGAGTGGTTATGCGTCTCTTTGTTTGTTGAAGTATTAATGGTTGCTCATCTATAAATATTGTGGTTCACTCAATGTTCTATTTCATAAGTAAGAGTATGTGTTTTTATAAGAGTATGGTCATGAAGATATGAGGAAGAAAAACACAAAGTAGTAAAAAAAAGGAGCAATACTGCAGAGTGTGAAAAAGAGAAAAAGTACCTAGATTTGTATAGAGGAGTCGAGGAAAAAATTGTGTTTCTATTTTAGAATCATGTCAAGGAGGTCTTTAACAACTTTTCATTTTGTAAAAGGACCCAAATTTTAGAAGGAAAGTGGCTGTCATACAAGATTTGTATTAGATGAAGATTTAATTTGTAAAGTATTGAGTTCATTGATCTCTTTCAATTTTTTCAGTTCATTGATTTCCCTCATTGAAATATTTTGATTTTCAAAACGGCCCCGATTGTAGAAGGAAAGTGGTTGTTATACAATATTTCCGTGATATGAATATTTGTGTAGAAGATTCGAGGAAAAAATTATTTCCTTCATTGAAATCATGTCAAATAGGTCTTTAACAACTTTTGATTTGACAAAAGGACCCAGATTTTGAAAGGAAATAAAATGAAAATAATTAATGAATTCTTTTTCATTGTATTCTTCATTTTCCAAATCATTTAGTTCATTATATTCGCATATACAAAATCATTTAGTTCATTATATTCGCATGTACCAAATCTTTTAGTTCATTATATTCGCATGTACAAAATCATTTAGTTCATTATATTCGCATGTACCAAATCATTTAGTTCATTATGATTATTTGGATGGTTATTTTCTTTAATATTTTTGTTGTTTTTTATTAATAAACAAATTAACAATACTTAATAAATACAAAAAAAAAATTAACAAAATATAATGTTTCATATTTTTCAAGTTTCGTATTAATTAATAAACACAATTATATAGTAATCTACTTCATGACAACTTCATGTTAATTAATGTAAATTCATGTTGTATAAATATTTTCCAGTTATGTAAAATGTTAATTTAACGGTGCAAAAACTACGAATACACTATTAATTTGGAAAATGAGTTCAGTATAACAGCGCATAATTACGATTTCTCTGTCAATTAGATTCTATTCAACAGTGTATAATTAAGATAGTGTTGTCAATTATATTCTATTCAACAATGCATAATTAATATAACATTGTCAATTAGATTCTATTCAATAGCGCTACATCTCGGTAGCGTTGTTGATGTGTTAATGAAAATAAGTAGTAAACAGTTGGATATACAACAACAACGCAATCGTTAATATGCGTTGTTGAAGATGTCAATACAACAGTTCTACTTTTAACATCCACTATTGAAGATTTCTATTCAACATCGCTACCGTTAATATGCGCTGTTAAATTGGTAATACAGTTTAAACATCTAAAACATGAATGATTTCCTCTACGCTCTCAAACTTAATTGAAAAGAAATCCTCATACTCTCAACAAACCCTCATATTCTGATAAACTGAAAAAACTTCCTCATTGGCTTCCCAAAGTGGCGATCATGATTCTCACAGTGGTGACGAAGCTACACCGACTCCACAAGACAAGCAAATCATTGCTCAAAAACGACCTCCACGTGGAATGACTTCCATGAAGAATGTCATTCGGTTAAGAAGTAAAGATGTGAAGATAGAAGTTCAATGGAACTCTAAAGGCCAACCATTAAACGCGAAGGGTGGCAACACATTGGTAAGCAACATTGGTGTTGTTGTTAGGCAGAATATGAAGCTAACATTCAACAAATGGAGTGACGTAGGGAATACTGTGAACGAGCGTATTTGGAATGAAATAACACTAAGTTTATTTTTCAGTTTTTGTATTTTCATGCAATGTATGTATATGTGTTACATTTTCATGCAATGTACGTATATGCGTTACATTTTCTTGAAATGTATGTATATGTATGTATTTTCATGCAATATATAATGTATATGTGTGTTTCTTTCAGTCAACTTTTGATGTTGGTGAGGAGCATAAGGATTATATCCTTAAATCGGCTAGCAAGGCTCTTCGACAATTCCAATCTGATGCCGGAAAATTACTCAGAGATGTTGATGGCAATGTCAACCTAAAACCTCCAACTAAATATGCAAATATCGTTGATGAAGAGGATTGGAAGACTTTTGTCTACACATACAAGACGAGTCTTTCTTGGTAAAATCATATTCTTTGTATTGACTTGTGTATATATGTTTTTGTATATGATTGTTGATATTATTGTTATTTATTGTTTCAGAAATTTAGTAATGAAAACTGCAAGAGGGCATCCAAGTCTTTATATCCATATCGAGCTTCTCGAGCGGGGTATAGAAGAATCGAGAAAAAAATGTAAGTATTGTTAATTTGTACATTATTGGTCATGTTTTGTATGCATATATATTTAATTACATTATTATTGGTTATGTTTTCTATACATATATATCTAATTACATTATTATTGGTTATGTTTTGTTAGTTGAAGAACAAAAGCGATACACCTATGACTCCACATGGAGTAGAATTCGATGTTCTATGGCTGGATTCCCGTAAGAACAAGGATGGTTGCATTCTGGTTTTTTTGTGTTGTGTGCGTAACTGTGTAGAATTAGCTTCGACAACGCTTTTTTGTGAATGTGTTGTCGTTATCACCATACAACAGTGTTGTTTTAACAATATGTTGTTGATTACGTTGCATTCAACATCGCATTCACCAAAAAGCGTTGTTGATTATGTTGCATTCAACAACGCATTCATCAAAAAGTGTTGTTAAATACTTATCTCTCATTTTTTTATCTTTTAGTTGTAGAACAGCGCATTTGATAAGAAGCGTTATTGATATGATCAATAAAATTATTTCCTCTACACTTAATCGCTTAACACAGTGCTTAATCGATTAATTGTTTGAATATTATTTATTGCCATTATTAATTGTTCTATATATTTAATTAATTGTCATTAATCGAATATCATAATGTAATTACTAATTTGAATTTCATTAAAAAAATGAATTAGTAAAACAATTATTATATCTTCCATAGCGTTTCCTTAAGGTTGCATTGTTGATTAGATATCATTGACAGCGCCATCTTGACTATGCGCTATTGATTTCGTATCATTGACAGCGTCATCCTAATTGTGCGTTGTTGAAGATACTATTAGACCCTAAAAAATTAAAATGTTCTCGCATTCTCACACATTCATCGGCAATCCCAACACTCATTTACTCAGCAGCGAAACACATTTACTCTCAAAATCGACCTTGAAAATCATTCAACCTCAAAATCATTCACTCATTCAACACCGAAAATCATTCACTCATTTTACATGAAAGTCATTCAACACTGATTTCGAAAATCCGTCACTCGTTTAACCTCAATATCATCATTCACGCATTCAATACCGAATTGAAAGTGATTTTTTCATATAGTTATTTTCCTTTCTAATTACGTTATATTTAGCTTGTATTGAGTTATCAATATTTTCCTTACAAATGAGTGAAAGTGATTTCACTCATTTAACTTGTATTGATTTGGGGTTTCCGAGTTTTGACTCATTTAGCTTACATTATGAGTTAAGGTTCCAATCATAATAACGCACTTGCTCTGCTTAGTGAGCTTAACTCCAAGCTTTAGGGATTTATGCTCATTATATTTTTTTCTTAATAGAAAATGGATCGAAAATGGATGAGTGTCAATCGATTGACGAATGAGTATGAAAAAGGTTTGAAATCATTTGCTAGGTTTGCAATTGAGAATGTTGAAAGCCCTAATAGAATTGTATGTCCTTGCTTAAGATGTTGTTACTCAAACCGAATTACTTCAAATGAGTTAAAAGTTCATTTAGTGTGTCACGGTATTGATCAAAGTTACACTTGTTGGACAAGACATGGTGAGACGAGAGATGTTATGGATTGTGATGATGAGATGCATATGAAAGACAACTACATAAATGCATATGAAGACAATCATTTCGAGGAAATGGCAAACGTTGTCGAAGAGTATCTTCGGGATTGTCCTGAGATGTTTCAGCGGTTGATAAGCGATGTTGAGAAACCATAATATGATGGTTTTACTAAATTCACAAGATTGACAATGATGTTAAGGTTGTATAAGTAGAAATCTGTTAATGGATGGACTGATAAGAGTTTCACCGACTTGCTTGCACTTCTGAAGGATATGTTGCTGGAAGATAATGTGCTCCCTTATCGAACCTATGATGCAAAATAAATTTTTCGCTCGATGGGCATGGACTACACTAGGATACATGCTTGTGGAAATGATTGCATCTTATTTTTTAAAGTGTATGCTTCATTAAAGTTTTGTCCTAAATATAATGCATCACGATATAAGAAGGAAGACTCAATTCCCAAAAAGGTTGTATGGTATTTTCCCATCAAAGCAAGATTTAAGCATATGTTTAGCAATTCCAAAGATGCAAAGAAGTTGACATGGCGTGATGAAGAAAGGATTAAAGATAGAAAGCTTCGGCATCCTGCAAATTCTCCTCAATGGAGAAAATTTGATCATGACTATCCTAGTTTTGGTCAAGAATCAAGAAATCTACGCCTTGCATTGTCAACAGATGGAATTAACCCACATAATGTTCAAAGTTGCTCCCATAGTACATGGCCAGTGATGTTGGTGATATACAACCTACCTCATTCTCTATGCATGAATCGCAAATATGTGATGTTATCTATGTTAATTTTTGGACCTAAACAACCAGGAAATGACATAGACATATATTTGGTTCCATTAATTGAAGACTTGAAGCAAATGTGAGAGACAATCATAAATGTATATGATGCGTATAGGGAAGAAAGCTTCAACTTGAGGGCTTTGTTGTTCGGCACAATCAGTGATTTCCCTGCATATGGTAATATGTCTGGATATAGTACAAAAGAACATTTTGCATGTCCTGTATGTGAATACAATACTCTTTCAATAAGGTTGGAACAATATAAGAAGAATGTCTTCCTTGGCCATCGTAGATTTTTGCCTTCAGATCATCACTATGGACGATGGAGAAAAGCATTTGATAGAAACAATGAAGAAGGTCGTGCTCCTTTGTCGTTGACAGGTTGACCAACTATTTCAAAAGCTATAGGGTTTGAATACTAACTTTGGTAAACCTTTTGCAAAATAAATTGTCCCAAATGGGTGGAAGAAAAGGTCAATCTTCTTTGAATTACCATATTGGAGTTCATTATATGTAAGACATTTCCTCGATGTTATGCATATTGAAAAAACCTGTTTGAAAGTCTCCTTGGTGTCTTACTCAATGTCCCTGGTAATACCAAATATGGTTTGAATGCAAGGTTGGACATGGTTAGTATGGGATTAAGAAAGGAATTGGGGCCCATAATGAAGGGAAAACATACATTTCTACCTCCAAC
>NW_017718090.1:0-35446 GCF_001865875.1 Lupinus angustifolius
ACATAATGTCAACGAGGTTGAGCCATATGCTGAAACACACAAAGAGATGTTAAGGAAGTGTTACCCAATTAAGAATGAAAATTGGATTTCCAAAGAGCATAATCGGTGTTTCATAAAGTGGCTAAAAAATCACATTGATGAAGAGTTGAATATAAATGTACATTCCGTTTCCGAAAGATTGAAATGGTTAGCCAGTGGTCCAAGCCTTCATGTCTTATCCTACACTAGTTACCTAATTAATGGGTTCACATTTTATACGAAAAAACAAGATGATCAAAGTAAAATGTAAAATAGTGGTGTGACTCTTGTTGCTCGAACTTTACACATGTCAAGTGCAAAAGATACAAACCCAATATATACGAACATGTCCTTTGGTATCGTTGACACAATAATTGGATTTCTAGTTGAATTTGTTGTTGTGTTTTGCCGGTTTTTTATTGCATGTGGGTTGATAACAACAATCGCTTCCGAGTTGATGAGGTAGGGTTCATGCAAGTGGATCTTAATAGACCAAGATATAAAGATGAGCCATTTATTCTAGCATCACAAGCTCAACAAGTATTCTATGTTAGTGACCCAGCTGATGTGTAATGGTCCATTGTTCTTTTAACTAACAAAATAATCGTCAATAATATTGATGACCAAGAATATGAAGATGATCTTTTTTTGGGACATATCAGTCGCGTGAGAGTGGACCAACTACGAACAATGATTTATATACAAGAGATGATCACGATGAAGGGCATTGGGTAAATCAATATGCTCCTCCAAACAAGGATGACCCTACAAGACAAAAACAATCAAAGAAAATGAAAAAGTAGATGCAAGTAGTCTTTGTATAATTAGAGCTTAATTTTGATTGTTTGAAATTTGTATAATATTATTTCTTTGTAATTTGTATAATTTTTTTATTGGTAATTATGTATTCTGTCAAAACATAATTGACATGATATTCATTGTTTGTATTTTGTATTGTATTGATGTTTAATATAACAAATTTCTAGCATGTATTAATGTTTCTGTGTTGTTCAGAATGTATAAATGTATGTGTTGTCGAGAATGTCTATTTTGCTAATAAATCTATATGCAGGTATTAATTTATACAATCAACAGCGAATTCTAAGGGAAGCCCTGACATGCGCTGTTGTAAAGGATAACTACAACAATGCTTTTCAATACAACAACACTATATGTGTGATGTGTTGTTGTATTAAGGTGTTGTTTGAGAAAATTTATGAATAATACAACATAACTTTTCTATTATTGCGTTGTTATATATATGAACTTCAACAGCGCAACAATAAGTGTTGTTAATAAGACCTATAAAATGCGTTGTTTATGTAATACCTATATTATAGGGCTTTGTGGACGATGCGCTGTTGTATTGATGCACTATATGACAACGCTTTTTATGTGTTGCATTGTGGTATATAATCAATACAACAACGTTTGTGAAGCGACGTTAATGATGACCATATACTACGGCGGTCAAACAGAAAGCGCCCGAAAGCGCTTGAAAGCGCCCGAAAGCGCTTGAAAGCGCCCGAAAGCATTGTTATACATCTAAAATAAGCACTGTTGAACAGCAACTCTGGCGCAGTGTCATGAAACTTGTAATGTTCCTTGTTTCCTTACAAGATCCTGCCAAATAAGGTTGTATTCTCCACACCTCGTATCTGTCGCATGTTGGAATGATTTCAAGAAAAAAATTTCCGAAGAAGTTCTTTTGTGCATCTATGACTGCATCTATAAGGAAATACATATGCAACATAAGACATAGTATAAGTGAAACTTCAAATGAATAATGGAAACATTTCAAAAAGCTTTGTGGTAGCTGCTTTCACCATCAAATTATTGATCAATCGCTAATTTAATACTTTTATAAGAGATTGATAACCATAGGTCATAGCATGACTGATGCTGCTTCTAAAGGTGTCGTGGTTAACAAAACACCATCAGTTGCTACGGACTTGATTGAGAACATGGCATCAAACTCAAAATAGTTAGGCACTCGCATGATTACTCCAACCAAATCTAGAAGTGAGATGTGCATTACCAACACAACTCAAAATCAAAGGATAGAGAATAAATTGGAGGAGCTTACCATTATGATTAGGCAGCTTACCTTGGGCCAATTATAGCCTACATTACCAACCACTACTAGGGTTTGTGGCATTTCCACTTCATATGAACATCTCATTGATATACATCCCACACTCCAGAAATCTGAATCAACTATAAAAATAGAGTTTTCATGTTTGGACAACAGTATAAACAATATCAACAACAAAGATATAACCTCAATTCCAACACAAACAGTCCTGGTTGGAGAGATCATCCCAACCTGAAATGGGGAAATAATTCTACATATACATCACAACATGTTGGGTACCAGCAAGATAAATCACACCTAGAGGGGAGTCAATAGGTGTAGCAGATCACTAGTCCTGCATTTCCGAGAAATGAGAAAATAAAAACTTATTGTTGTTAATTGATTATGAGTAACATTAATCAATTATACACAACTCTACTTAATCGATTATTAACCAATTTAATTGATTATATTATATCTTGTTATTCTTGAAAAACAGATTTATTGCAAAGCAAACAATTGTGATTAATAAATTATTATTGCGCTAATTTGATTCTTGATTTTAACACCGATTATTAACAATAAGCACAAATCATAGAAATCAAACAATGAAGAACTCAATAAAGACTGAAATGTAAAAGAGATGGGGAAAGAAGAATGCTCAAGGATTTTTACCTTGGTTCGTTTGCGAGTCCACTTGCAAACTTCATCCATGCTTGTGATAAGTGCCAAAAATGCCTAAATTTCATACACTTTTTATGGCACTTATCCTTGGCAAAATTGAGAAAACCAACTTAATTCAATACTTTTTCGATAAAATATGACAATCTTCTATGTATGCTTTGTGTATTTCTTTTCTACTTTATTTTGTAGGATTTAGGTTAAAAGATATGAAACGTTTAAGTGCAAGAAAAGTGCTCAAAATAGGCCAAAATGATCCATATATGACATGCTTAAGCTTGGCGTGGCAAGCTGTGTTCTTATCCTTAAGCATGACTCAACAAAACTTGGCCTATGTGGAAAGCATGAAGTCAACATGAAGCTACTCACTAAGTAGCTTAGCTTGGACCAAATGCACGTCCAACATGACCTGGACACCAACTTGGCACGGTCAGACTCAACTAGGCACGGCCATAACACAAACTTGGCACGGGCCACCTCACACATGGCACACACTAAGTGCTCATTGAGCAGTTTAGCATGGCATCTAGAGCGCTCAGCTTGGAACCACACATCTGGCCAGATCAACAAGCACCAAGCTACATCAACATCAAGCACGGCCAAATATGCTCAAGCAGATAGCTCAGTGGTGCCACATAGGAGCTTGGCAGTATGCTCTCAGCAAGTTGATCAAGTTGGCTTGACAACCAAGCATGCTTACCTCATGCATGACCTTACTCTAAGTAGCCTCTTAGGCTTTTCAGAAGTAGCTCACAATAGTTGGGCAAAGTAGCTCACCATAGCTTGGGTGATTCAGCCCCAAGCAGGTGACTAAGCTGCTTGGCCAAGTGACCAAACCCATGTTGAAGCGTTTGGTCAGCAGCTTGGCGGTGGCAAAGAAGAGCTTAGTGGGGTCCTATAACTCCTATAAATATGAGGCACTTCAAGGCCTAAAAAAGACCATTCCATAATTCCATTCATACACTTTCACACTTCATCCAAATTTATCTCTTCTTCTACACTTTCTTCTTTGTAATTTGTTGGAGGATTTCTACTCCACAGTAGCTTAGGTACTTTTATTTGTAATTTCTCCTTAATTCAAGAGGAGAAGGAGTAATCAAATGAGATACAAAAATTCATTTTGCAATCTCATTTGTGCATGGTAAAGTATCTTAAATCCATGGATTAAGATGGCTAATGCTCTTAAATTTTAGTTGAATTTAGGCTCACTAATATTTCTTGTAACTTTTTGTTTCATTATGTTGAATTATGTTTAAGTTATTACTTTGGAATTTTGAATTCTTTAAAAAGTGCTTAGTGCGGTTTTAGCTTGATCACCTAACACTTGACAAATGAACTAAAAAGTAGGAATACACCTTAGTTCATTTGGAAAATTAAAGCATCCCTTTTAAGCAACTTGTAATCAAGGCTAATCAATGTTTACGGAGCCCGAAATAAGGTGTGACAACTTATTTAGTTGAGTGACAATTTTCTATTGATTAATGTATTTTGCAAGGTTTGAAAATTACTTTTTCTTGCCGAGGGACTAGGGGAAATTTTATGAACTGATGTTTGGAATAACCAAATTATGACACATAACTTTCATAAACATTTTTCATAGAATCATGTTAAGAAATATTTCCCATCATTTAAACTAAATTTTCTCCTCAAGAATTTGTGCATATTAGTTGTTTATGTTTACTTGTTAGAACGTTAAATTTTCATAAACAAAACCAAACCAAAAATATGTTCTATCTTTATTAGTAATAAAACATGTTTCTAATGATGTTCTATTAGGTAATTCCTTATGGTTCAACATAACCATATATTATACTACAATTGAATCTTGAAAGAGATACAAATGTAAAATAGTAAAGTGTTATCAAATAAATTTTATTTGTTGACAAAGTAAGAAACCTTGAATCAAAGTGCAATTTAATTCATAAATTGTATCTTTGTAAAAAGTAAAAATACACAGTCATAATGAGTGATCTAACTATTAACTTTTATTTTCTATCATTTACTTTCCGCAACTAACATTTACTTTCTGTCATTTACATTTCCGCAACTAACATTTATTTATTCATTTATTCTTTATATCAACCCTTCGAAAGAAGTGGTACGATTAACTTATAACTTTATTTTTTTGTTCATTTTATTCTTTACCAGCCTTCCATAAGGAAGTAGATTGGTTAATAAAAGGAAATGGAAATAAATATCACTCCTTATCACTTGTGTTAATTTGCTAAATTCATACCAATAAATCGGTGTTGGAATTTATTCCACAAAACTGAGATGGTATGAAGTTGTTAATAATTCAATAAATCTAAGTTTTTGATCAAATGGAATATTCTTGAAACCATTATGCCGATGTTGGAAATTCTTTCGAACAAAGCCGAGATGGTGAGCAAAGAATAAACCAATCACTAAATAAAATTATCGAAAACTGTCTCACGCAAAAAAACTCTTTCAACAAATTTGTACCACAGCCAGGGAATTGCTAAATAATAGAAATTATTATTTACTATGCTATATTATTAATAATCTTGTATAAACATCATTTTCTTTACTTTTTGTATAAATTAATTTGAATTTGTATAAACAATGTAAAATGTTCTTTAAATTATAAATATTGTCTATTCTTAATCACTAACCTTCTTGTGGAAAAACAGAGACAATTCCTTTGGTTCATGCATTGCAAGAATAAACAGGTAGAATTTTCTTACAATCCAGAACTCAAAAAAAAATTACGAAAGAAAAAGAAAGTCCATAGGAAAGCCAATTAAAAATCAGAATCAATGGCCAATAATCAACAAACCACTGAAGGATCAAGGGTAGAAAACCAGCCAAATGTTGGTGGATTTGTCAGTTTCACACCCAGAAATTTAATAAGGATCGGGAGGTCATCTGGAACCCAAAGGACTCCCAAAATGAAGTATGGATTGGTACAGCTGATGTACGCTAATCCATTTGTTAGCCTGGATCATGAAGATCTATACAACCATCTCACAAAATTTTACGAGTTGGTTAGTACTGCTGGAATATCAGAAATAGAAGAAGAAACTAGTTTTCTGAGGCTTTTTCCTTTAACTCTAATTGGGAAAGCTAAGGAATGGTTTTTGGATCTGCCTCCACATATTCAGAATAACTGGAACATGGTGGAGGAGAATTTTATGAGTAGATACTTTCCGCAAGGAAAGTTTAGGATCTAAAGACATTTATATCCATCTTTGGTCAACCTGTTGGGGGAAAGTCTTTGTTAATCATGGGATAGATTCAAATCTATGCTAAGAAAGTGCCTGAACCAAGTATTTGATGTGCAAACTCAAATCCATATCTTCATTAATGGATTACAACAACAACACAAATGGATTCTAAATGCAACTGCTGGCAGACAACTATTGACAAAACCTCCACAAGAAGCCATTGATATAATTGCATCCATGGCTTTAAATGACCATAAAAGTCAACACCAGAGAGGACCACCACCAAGGAGAGGTGGAATTCTCGAATTGAGCTCAACATATGTTATGTTGGCTCAACACAAAACTGCTTCAACAACAGCTAGATGCAGTGAACCAAAAGCTTAATGATTTGCCTAGACAACTACGGGAATCTTCAAATAAGCAAATTTACAAGTGTGACAATTGTGCTTATGATCATGAAATAGACCATTGTCAAAATGAGGAAGTCCACTTTGTAGGCAATCCTCCATGATAGAACTTTCAAAATAATTACCCTCGAGGGGTTAATAATAAATTTCAGGGGATTCAGTCTTGGAGGCAAGATAATCCTCAAAAACCGCCATCACAATTCTACCCGAGGAATAATCAGTACCAACACCCAACACGGGACAAAAAATTTAAACTAGAGGACACACTAAATCAATTCATGCAAATGACAATGTCCAACCAGAAAAACATGATGCATCTCTGCGGAATATGGAAATTCAAATTGGGTTGTTGGCCAAACAAATAGCTAAATTTAGAAATCAACATTTTCAACTAATACATAAGTCAATATGAGAGAGCACTGCATTGATGTCCTAAGGGGTGAACCAAGTTCATCTAAGCAGTAGAAAGCAGATGGTGAATTCTGGTTATGTAGGTAACAAACGTCAAGCTATTGACGTTAAACGAACACTTGCTAGGAGGCAACCCAATACATTTTGAATATATACTATGTTTTTCCCTTCTTCTCTTTCTTCTATATTTTATTTTATTTTTTTATGACAAAAAGAAAAACAATTTTTATCATCAAAGTAAAAATTAATTTTTTCTTTGAAAATAAAATTTTTGAGTTTTAGAAAGTAAATCATAAAATTTTCAATAAGAATGGGAAAATATGAAAATTCAAGAATGCGTTATTAGGCCAAGTCAAAATCTTGCAAAAACTAAAAAAAGGTCACAAACCATGGCCATGACTCAACCAAATTCGGTCAAGCTTTGACCAAAGACCCACCACCAAGCGTGGGTGACTTGGCACTCAACGCTTAGCTAACGCAAGCCATGTGCCCAAGGGGACAAAAATCCCCTCAAAAGAGGATTTCTCTTATCCTCTTATCTCTTGAATAAATAAACTTTTGACCAAGACTACCACTCTTTTTAAACCCCTCAAAGTTCAGATTTTGAAAGGATCAAGTCATTTTCAAAATCTCTCAAAATCAAAAAAGGTTTCTTTTTGCCTAAAAGCTCTCAAGTTCTTCATCATCATGAGTTCATCAAGGAGAGGAAAGGATGTCACTAATGAGGAAAAGAGCATCAAATTTGCTTCAAAAGATGCAAAGAAAAAGTTCAAGGAAATAACTCTAAAAAGTGCAACCAATTTGGAGAAAATTGTCAATTTGGATGAAGATGAACTTGGAAGGTTCACTTTCGTAGTGGAGAGGTACGATTGGCAAAAGCTTACCCAACCCAAAAAGATGTTCTCATTGGATGTGGTGAAGCAATTTTATGCCAACTCCATTGTTTTATGTCAGGCAAGGATGAATCGGTATACATGGGTAACCCACCATCAACAAATGATCATGACTTGTGCACCTATCAATTGAATTTTAGTGTCGTCTATTTGGGGGAAGGCAAAGGACATGATGAAGCTTATATTAGAAAAAGCTTATGTTTGGAAGGCTTGGATCTCAATCAAAGTGGGCCAGTTTTCAGATTTTGTATGACCCAAATTTCACAAATTTGGGCCATTTTTGTGTTGTCCAACATATGGCCTTCCTCACATGTCTCTGATTTTCCAATCTCCAAGGCAAAGCTCATCAGTTCTATATATGATGAAGACTCCATCGACATTGCTACAGTCATCTCTGATGTTATTCATAATTGCATCTCGAGGGGCATTCTTTCAATGATTTTGCCTTCGTTTATCAGTGACTTTTGAAAGTATCAACAAGTACATGGACCTTACAAGGAGGTCACAGCCTTGAAGACATAAATCAATGCATCATATGTAAGCACTTACTGCAAGGAGAAAAGTATCCCAGAACTCGGGCTGAGCTTAGAAAAAAATTTGGCGATTTGAGCCAAAATCAACAAACTACTCATGGGAAGACAATGAATTCCAAGATAGACGCCATAATACAAGAACAACAAATGCAAAACCTACAACAAAAGGCATGCTATCGAGGAATCAAAGGGATTTATAAGAGCTTGCATAGCATCTTTGGAAAGAAATCCAACTTCAAAGGAGGATCCTATGAGGAATTTGTGGCACGCACTAAGTGGCCCGAAGGTAGATCACAAGACTCAAGTGAGGAGGAAGATGATTATAGAAAGCTCTTTTCGGTTTTCACTTTTTCCTTACATGAATTTCTAAATTATTTGTCTTTATGTTGCATTTCTAATATTTGGTATGTTTGTTTAAATTTGCTACTATGTTTTTTTAATTTATGTTTAATTAAATTTTGTGTTTAAAGTAATATGTTATTCTTTAAAAAAATTCATATGCATCAAACATCTCCTTAAAACCAATATTTCCATTGGCTTGAGGACAAACCATCATTTAAAGAGGGGGGACATGGTTTAATGCATATGTAAAAAATTTAAAGTAACTTAATATTGTTTATAAGATTGTATAGTTATTTAAAAAGTAATTTTGTTGTCCATAAACTCAAAAAAATTTCAAAACCGAAAACAAAGTGGCTAAATGAAAATATTTGTGGCATGATTGCATGATTAGAAATTGCTAAGCATATTTTGACTTAAGATTTCATTGAGAAAATTGAGATATATGCTAAACTTTTTGTGAAAACATCACATAATGTCATAACTTCAAATTCTTTGCAAATGGAATTTAAATTTATGTAACATGATCTTTGCAAACATTTTTTAAATCTATAAGTGTAAATCTAAGCCAAGTGAGGGAGTGAACCAAAAACGTGAGGATCAAAGTTTAAATCACCATTTGATTTGTCTAATTAAACTTGTTTGAGTCTTTAAATCTCTTAATTGCATAAGATTGATAGGAAGTGATCAATGCATGTTATTTCTTTAGTTGAACCAAATGACCAAAATGTCTAACCAAAAATTAGGATTATCCTTTGATAAGCCCCTTTGAGCCAAACAAAGTAAAACATTTTTTCAAATTATCCCATAAAACCGAAAATGGAAACAAAGTTCTAAAAGAGAGCATAAATCTTTAAAAAGGATGTTTGAGAGAATCAAGTTGGGGGGAAATTGGTGGACTTGGTTTCTAAAAAAGAAAAAGAATTTTTTCTTCTCAATTCTTTGCAAAAACAAAAAAAGTTGTAAAAGAAAGTGAAAAACAAAAAGAGATTGAGAAATACAAAGAAAAGCCAAAAAGAGTCAGGGTTCAAAAACTAAGAGGTTGGAGAAGAAAATTATGGAAATAAAGTAGAGTGAAGTGCTTCATTGAAATTTTTTTACAAAATGCTATCTTTTTACTTGAACTTAACTTGATTATCTAGAAAACCATGATTGTCCAAACGAAGACTCATTACAACCAAAAACAAGACCTTAGTGATCCTTGATTGATTATGCATTTTAAGAGAATAAGTGAGACAAATAACAAGTTCAAATTACTACAATCAAATGGTTAAAAAATTGAGTGAAACACTTACCCATTTGAAAAAGTTCTAAATTTGAACTTATGTGCAAAAACACTTTTTGATTGAAAAATATTTGCTTAGATAAATTGTTGTACACTTTTGATGAAAAAAAGCATACATTTTATGTTTGAAACATTATGTGTAAAAAAAGCACAAATCATGAAAAATCTCATTGAAAACATTTTTTTTATCATGCTTAAGATAAATTGAAATCATGTCAATCATATCTCGAACAATTAGCCAAGTCTTGAATTCGGATGTCATTTACCATTTGTTTCAGGAAAAACAAAGCTTTAATTTGGGGGAAGTTGATAAGTGCCAAAAATGCCTACATTTCATACACTTTTTATTGCACTTATCATTGGCAAAATTGAGAAAACCAACTTAATTCAACACTTTTTGCATAAAATATAACAATCTTGTATATGTGGTTTGTGTATTTCTTTTCTAATTTATTTTTGTAGGATTTAGGTAGAAGAGATGAAACATTTAAGTGCAAGAAAAGTGCTCAAAATAGGTCAAAAGGATCCACATATGACATGCTTAAGCTTCGTGTGGCAAGCTGTGTGCTTAGACTTAAGCATGACTCAATACAACTTGGCCTATGTGGAAAGCATGAAGAAAATATGAAGTTGTTCACTAAGCAGCTTAGTTTGGACCAAATGCACATCCAACATGACCTGAACGCCAACTTGGCACGATTAGACCCAACTAGGCACGGTCAGACTCAACCTGACATAGTCACAAACAAGCTTGGCACGAGCCACCACATGCATGTACACGCTAAGTGCTCATTGAGTAGCTTAGTGTGGCACCTGGAGTGCCCATCTTGGAACCACGCACCTAGCCATATCAACAAGCACCAAGCCACATCATCATCAGGCACGATCAAAGCTGCTCAAGCAGGTAGCTCAACCGTGCCACATAAGAGCTTAGCGGTATGCACACAGCAACTTGACCAAGTTGGCTTGACAATCAAGCATGCTTACCTCATGCATGACCTCACTCTAAGTAGCATCCTTAGACTTTTCAGAAGTAGCTCACTAAAGTTGGGCAAAGTAGCTCACCATAGCTTAGGTGACTCAGCCCCAAGCAGATGACCAAGTTGTTTGGCCAATTGACCAAAGCCATGCTGAAGGGTTTGGTCAGCAGCTTGGTGGTGGTAGAGAGGAGCTTAGTAGGGTCCTGCAACTCCTTTAAGTAGAAGGCACTTCAAGGCTTGAAAAAGACCATTCCATCAATCCATTCACATACTTCCACACTTCATCCGAATTTCTCTCTTCTACTCCAAAGTAGCTTAGGTACTTTTATTTTTAATTTATCCTTAATTCAAGAGGAGAAGGAGTAATCAAATGAGATGCATAAATTCATTTTGCAATCTCGTTTGTGCAGGATAAAGTATCTTAAATCCTTGGATTAAGATGACTAATGCTCCTAAATTTTAGTTGAATTTTGGCTCACTAATATTTCTTGTAACTTCTTGTTTCATTATGTTGAATAATGTTTAAGTTATTACTTTGACAATTTCAATTCTTTAGAAAGTGTTTAATGCGGTTTTAGCTTGACCACCTAAAAAGTATTGACTCAAAGGAACTAAAAAGTAGGAATACACCTTAGCTCATTTGCCAAATCAAAGCATTCATTTTAAGAAACTTGTAATCAAGGCTAATCAGTGTTTACGGAGCCTGAAATATGGCGTGACAACTTATTTCGTCGAGTGGCAGTTCTCTATTGATTAGTGTATTTTGCAAGGTATGAAAAACACCTTTTCTCGTTGGGGGCTGGGGGAAATATTATGAACTGAGGTTTGGAATAACCAAAGTATAACACATAACTTTCATAAACATTTTTCATAGAAACATGTTAAAAAATATTTCCATCATCCAAACTAAATTTTCTCCTCAAGAATTTGTGTATATTAGTTGTTTATGTTTACTTGTTAGAATGTTAAAATTTCATAAACAAAACCAAACCAAAAATATATTCAATCTTTATTAGTAATATAACATATTTATAATAATTTCTATTAGGCAATTCCTTGTGGTTCGAATAACCCTATACTATACTACAATTGAATCTTGATATAAAATAGTAAAGTGTTATCAAATAAATTTTATTTGTTGACAAAGAAAGAAACCTTGAATCAAAGTGCAAATTAATTCATAAATTGTATCTTTGTGAAAAAGAAAAATACACAGTCATAATGTGTGATCCAACTATTAACTTTTATTTTCTGTCATTTACTTTCCGCAACTAACATTTATTTTTTGTCATTTACATTTCCACAACTAAGATTTATTTATTTCATTTATTCTTTATTCTTTATACCAACCCTTTGAAAGAAGTGGTACGCTTAATTTCTAACTTTATTCTTTTGTTCATTTTATTCTTTACCAACCTTCCATAAGGAAGTAGTTTGGTTAATAAAAGGAAATGAAAATAAATATCACTCATTAATACTTGTGTTAATTTGGTAAATTCATACCAATAAACCTGTGTTGGAATATATTCCACAAAACCGAGATGGTATGAAGTTGTTAATTATTCAATAAAGCTAAGTTTTTGATCAAATGGAATATTCTTGAAACCATTAAGCCGACATTGGAAATTCTTTCCAACAAAACTGAGATGGAGAACAAAGAATAAACCAATCACTAAATAAAATGATCAGAAATTGTCTCATGCAGAAAAAATCTTTCAACAGCCTCCCCTTCTGATCTTGGGAGAATTTCTTCACTATTGGAAAATAATCCTTTTATACAATCACGCTTCCAATACACCTAGCAAGAACATCCTTCTTGATTCCGTTGAGCCTACTCACTCGATTTGACCTCTCAACTCGCCTACTCGGATACCCACACCTTTCGTGATTATGACCACGGCCGATGTTTCGCTCTATCCAAGACTTCATGCCCTCGTGAAGACACAAATTCTCTTTTATGATGATACTAAGACACCAAGAGAACCAATCCTTTTTTCAATATATATGTCGAGTTATCGATGCACACTTAATATGCAGATAGAAACTCTAATCTCAGCTTTAAAAACCTCTACATAACTCTCATAAGAAACCTAAAAATAAATGTGATGTAATGCAATGGTTTTTCAATGTATGGAAATCTCCCACTTGCCATGGAAATCTCCCACTTTTTGCCATGGAAATCTCCCACTTTTTGATGATGACATACTCTAAACAATCCTTTGTTTGATTTTCTTGATGATGGTCAGCAAGTATTTGTAATGGTTGAACCAGAATGTGTTGATCCCTGTCACTATGTTCTTCCCCTCAATCCATGTAGGAGGTGATATAGAGTAGCACTCCAACTTTAAATGCGGAAGCTTAATATAACCTGCAAAACCACTGCAACAACACTTTCTCCCCATTTTGGCATGATAAAAAAGCATTGATATTATATGATAATAACATCCAAAAGTAAGGAACAATTTCAAAAATTTTACTGGTCTTAATCGACTAAGTAGTCAAGGATAACATACTTTGAGATATGTTGAAGTTTCGACTTGAGTATGCTCCCCTATCTTGTATGCTCCCCCTATCTTTTGGAGTAATGTACCTGAAATATAATTTTACAGAAAATACATTCCAACTTTTCTCCCCCTTTTGACTTTATCAAAAAGTAGAAAAGCAAAGAGATTACAACATAATATATATAGCATACATACAATTTATATAATGAAGATATAACAATATTGTAGCATATATTCATGTAAAGATATAGATAAGTAGTGCATAGATAAGATGTTTCAATTAAAATATCCAGAAATGGAACAATAAAGCACAAAACATCATAAGTATTCTTCCTTTTCTTCTTTTTGGTGATGTTGGTGTCTTCATCAAAACCTTGCCAAGGTCAGGAACAAAGATCTTCTTCACACTTTTAATCCTCGCGGATGTCATATTTTTCTTCTTTTCTCTCTTATTCTATCTTTTCTCCTAATATGCTTTGATCATTAAGTGCATCCTCAAGAGATAAAGAAACAATATTTCTCATATATTTTCTCATAATCTACTTTGATCATTAAGTGATCATCATGGTTAATGTAGAACTATTTGGTATATTCAAGCAATATTAACTCATTGACAATATGTCATGGCTTACCAAACAAAATGTGACATGTATATCTGAGTTTTACCTAACAATAAACATCTTTATATTTACCAATGGAGAAAAAGATTATGACCTGATTCCCCTCTAATATGTATAGGTTAAACTTTGACATCAATCTTGTACTTGTATTGTTAGAGTGATTCTTTCAATGTATGATGATAGAAAGCACCCTCCCAAAGACATGACAACAATTTTGGAAGTGTTTTTCATCTTCAACATCATATTTCATTAATCATGTTACCAACAAAGCTTGAGATGCTTCCTTTGCTTCCCTGAGAGCTGGCTCTAGATACCACTTGATGTGAATCTCCTTTGAAGATCCTTGTTAAATGATCATTATAGTGGAAAACTTATGTATTTGGGTGTTTATGAGTATAAGGTGGTAACTTAAATAACATGCAATATGATAAAAAACAAGTTTGGAGAAGGATTTGTGTAAGGCAAGAAATTGAAATAAAGAACTCGAGTGGTGCCATAATCAATGATGGTTGAAAAACCATTAGTTGGATGCCATAAAGGATGATTAGCGCGACGATAAGTTCCTAAACGGGTTCAACTAAGAATCAATGAGAATAAACCTTACAATATGAACTAAGCAATATGTTTAAGCTAGATTTCTATACGTGTTCATTCATCTAAATGAAAGTATATTTTATAAGCACTTTGAACTAGACAAAAAGAGAATCATCATTAATGAAAGTGTAAGTTCAAAGAAAGTAATTTTCCCATTAAGTTTCTTGGGGTAACGAAAAGACAAATCTTTGAAAGGCCATAATCACCATAGTTAAATGTGAGGTTTAACCTAGAAGGATTTAGAACTACTCATTCAAAAAATAAAATTATAATTATTCAGAAAATTGCAAAAAAATGAAAAAGTTTTCTGACGATCATGTTATGTATTGTTTCTTCACAATATTGCACCATTCTATCCTCTAGTGTCAAATATAAACCTTACATATTCCTCCCTATTTTTTAATTAATTATTTAAGAGATAACAACTCCCTCTTCCTTTTTGAAATTAAAATACTCTGATAATATTAATTACTTCATATCAATATTATTTTATTATTATTTATTTTTTGTTTTTGTTAGTTTGTTTAAAAAACATTTTTAAAAGAATTATTTTTTTGGCACTATATTTATTTTTGGATCGATCAAAATTTTGTATTTATAATTGCTAATGACTAATTTTCTTGTGATGGTTTTCATTTTAGTCATTATCATTAACTTGGTTACAATATGCAAACATGTCGGAACTAAATATCTAAAATAAAAAACACAAGGACTAAATCACTGAATTTTCTGTTCCTACTTTTGTGGGTCAACTAATTAGTCTTTTTTAAAAGAATTTAGTTCATCCACATTAACATCTTTATCTAAAGTTGATATTGAAGGCTAAACAAAATGTTTAAAAATGTAGGGACTAATAAGTAATAACTTAACAAAAAACTAAAAAAAAATGTATACATCGACGGTAAGAATTTTTACACTGTCGATATATCATCCACCATTCATTTTTTCAGTATTATTGAATTTTCAAAAAATTAATTCAAATGAAGGATGAAAGATACATCAATCCATTAATTAAGGACAAGGTTTCTATGCATCAATCCTTACATCTCCTATTGGTGGTGTGACAGCTAGTTTTGGCATGTTGGTGGAAATCATTGCTGAACCCCCGTTAACTCTAGGAAAAAATTTAACACCAAAAGAATTTACTTACAGAGTCATATGAGGCAGGAAACTCCTTTCTAGTTTTTTTGTATGATATTTATTTAAGAATTCCTTATATCACTATTTAACTTTATAAAAAATATATAAGAAAAACATTGCCAATTGTTGAATCTAGGAATGATAACGGGGTAGGTTGGGGTCAGGTTTGTGTTTACTCAACCCTGAACCAGAACCCAATCACATCGGGTTTCTCCATTAAATTCGGGTTGGATTCGAACCGATATACACATGTTCAGTTTTAATTGTTATTCCTAATTGATTCATCGCCCGAGATGGTTTAGAACCAATAGTTCATTATCTAGTAAATTTTTCCATTCTAGTACTCTATTAGAGAGTTATCAATAAGAACTCCCAAATTTAGAGTATCCTATTTTCACGAAAATAGTAGATTTCAACAAGCTATCCATATTTCACTAATTGTTATATAATGAAGGAGTTGATGAGAACAATGACTTCAACATTTTAGACTTCTTGGGATGCCATTTTTATTATCACTCGCATAGTCGTATTTAACTTACCATTTAAACCTAACTTTCTTCGAGTTGGGGGAATAGTATATCATGAATTGTTTATATAATATAAATCAATAATTTAATTTGATAATGGACAACTTCAAATTGTACTCTAGTCTTTAGGATTTAGGGTAACTAAATTACTAGTGGCTGCTAGCTTTTAATTAATATGAGAGATAATTGGAATAAAGATTTGTGGTCTCAAATCATATCTTAGATCAATGATATGGAAGCAAAAATAGAAAAAAATAATAAATATTTAACTTTTTAATTGACATAATATATTTTTATTGGTACGAGACATGATTTGGAACACGATTTGAGACAACATATCTTTATCCCTAATGATGATGTCATATAGTTAAATCATCCATATCAAATTATGAATAATGAATAGAGAGTGAAGTTCTCGATAGAGTAGTGATCTTCCACCGATAGATTATCCTAAGCCTTAGTTACCCCTATAATATAAGAGTAAATACTCATTTCAGTCCCTCATGTTTTTCGACCTTACCAGTTTGGTCCCTCAAAATTGAAAAATCTAAAATGATCCACAAAAATTTCAAATATGAGTCAAATTAGTCATTTTTAACATATTTTAAAACACTTTATAAGGATTAATTTGACCACAAAATGACTAATTTGACTCACGCTTAAATTTTTTTGGAATCATCTTAGATTTTTCAATTTTTGAAGAACTAAACTGGTAAGGTCGGAAAAATATGAGGAACTATTAGACTAAAATAGATAATTACTCATAATATAATGAAAAGAACAAATTTGGTTGGTTTTGTGGATCTATGTCATAACCCTTTATTTATTATAAGAAGTTTATGCTCTTTCAATATTAGTGACATCCTTTAAAGTCATTATCTTTCCTGAAAAATCACAACTTTTCATAATTTTTTATTTCTAATTTTAACCACCATAAAAATAAAAACAAGACATTTTATATTTGTATAATAATTTTTATAATAATTATGTATATAACAGTAAACCTTATTTGAACTAGTTTTAATTTAATTAATTAAAATAATGGACATAATATATTTAAATATTATATGTATGACCCAAAAACAATTATCACTTTTATCTTATAATGGGCATCCCAAATCAACTCTTAGCTATTAAAATGAGCATACCACACATAAATATATATAGAATTATAGATGTAGTTTGACTTGTATTATGGACTATGGAACTCTGGAAAGACTATAGAGTTTCATGAAACGTTGAATACCAACGCATTTGTTTTTAGTAAAAGTTAAGCTATTCTGAGACTACATGCACCCCTATATATATGTGACATCGTTGATTTTTTTGCCAACTCAATCTATAACCACTTACACTTCAACTTTATAGATCAAGTTTCTGCACCCATAATATGTTATTTCTCTTTCCAAGCATATAATAAAACAAGGCTAACTACAAAAATCGGTACAGCAGAATTGTTTACACTGCTTGAGTTTTTATGGAGGGGTTAACTGCACTCTATTCTGTACTCAACCATCTTCCATTCTGAAATAAGATTTTCATCAAGTTCGATTATTTATCCCCCATTTCCATCTTTCTAAGATAGGATTGTGTTACATTTAATATAATCTTGGAAAATTGGTACCTCCATTTCTTTTTTATAGTCAAATATTAGTATATTAATATTTTATGGTGGATGAGATTTCAACTCTCAACCTCATTATCAATCTACTCTCTAAGTCTTTTATCCTTACTACTTTTGACTATCTTATGATTCTCAATTGCGACCAGAATTTCAATTATGAAATGAAATTTAAAACACTTATATATAACAATTTATTATTGAATACATATTATGAGAGAGACTACGAGTTCATCTAGTTATGTTTATTATCATTAATTCTTCAAAAGTCATATTAATAAATGATAGATAATATATAAATCTTTATAATAATAATGTATAAATATTACACTCATAACGAAAACACTTATATATAATAATTCATTATTGAATGCATATTATGAGAGAGACTGCGAGCTCATCTAGTTACGTTTATTATCCTTAACTCTTCAAAAGTCATATTAATAAATGATAGATAATATATAAATCTTTATAATAATAATAATGTATAATTATGCATAAGTAGAAGTTGGATTCTTCAATGACCTTTGTCTCATCTATCTCTTTCACCATTTCGGGATCAATGACTCTTATCCAACATCACATTATTATTTCCAGCATGGTACAACTTAACAGACAGTCCAATTTGTCAACACATAGCTAGCTCTAACTTTGTACCTGAAATTTGAAAATATGTTATAGTTAAACAAAACCCAGATCCCAATTTGATGCAAGAAGATAGATAAATCTAGAGACATGAGATGTGAAAGTGAGATTGTATCAGCTTTCTTATCTGTGACACTGGCACGTTTTAATTAAGGTGAAAGGGAGAGGAGGTGGAAAGAAACAGAGATTAGCCCCAACTTCTGTTTTCTTTTTACCTTCCTTTATTTGTCTTATCTGAATGTAGCAGTGAGTGGTGGCAGGTTTTGTGTACTGGTCACCCTCTTTTGAAACCAGTGGAGTTTTCCTATGTTGGTACCATTTTGCTTTTTTCTTACTCTTTTTACCTATTTTGTAAATGTACTCCACATGATTAATATCTTATTCCTTGGTCACTAATGATATGGTAAAAATTATAATATACGTGTGTATGTAGAGAGGAAGGATCAATCACTAGACACTATATCAAACACTATAGTTGTTAGTTAAGGTTACCTAGCGTTCAATATTATTATTTTTATATTTAGCTATTAAAATCATATTTTTATCCGACTCCAACTCATTTGTGTCTTGGCAATAGATTGACATCAAATATTTCTTTCTAGTGCTCTTCTGTTTTACCCGAAAATTGAATTTATAACCTAATATGATATAAATTAGAGAATTAATACTTATCATTCGATTAAAAATTGACTATTGTACAAATATATTTAAACAAATACAACATCTTAACTCAAAACTTATGTTCCTTATTTTACATTCCTCATGGACTAGGGACTTAATGAAGTCATCACTCACCTAATCCATAATACTCTTTCTAGTATTTGATGTGCACTTAGTTTATTTGTTAATTAATCTTTGGAGAGAGAAAAAACAATGAAATTTTTTAGAATTATCTCATAAATATATTTCAGGACTATGAAATCTTCTCTTTCTCTCTCCTCCTCTAAAATTCAACTAGGAGGGGACCATTAAATTCTATCTTGTGCTAGTATATTTAGAAATCTGACCACTCTATCAGAATGCTCTACTTAGCCTCCACATTTATCAGTGATACTTTCAGTAATAGGCACCCTACTCCTATATATCAATCAACTACCACCCTGTCCAATATTACGCTTCTAGCTTCTAGGCAGAACATTAGCCTCTAATACCACAATTTGTTGAAGATTCACTTTGAGTCACTCACCTTTCATTCCTAACAGCATAAAAGAAATGAATTATATATATGATAACATTATTCTGATTTTGTCCAATAGAGAGAGAAATAAACATCAGTTTTGGGTGATTGGAACTCAATGTGGGAAGAGTGAATACATAAGTCTATGATCAAATATGGTCCCCTCTCATTTGAGGCTGCCTGTTGGGTCAACTGACATAAGCCTTCCCTTTTTCACGCCTTGTCCTTACTGCTCTCACATCCCTAGTACGGTCACTGCATTAAACACAACTTTTTTGCTCCCCAGCCAAAAGTGAAGTAAGAAGCAGCTCTCAAAATTCACAAGTCTAACAAAGACATATCACCTAATAAGGTTATAATATTGTGGTTGCATTAATCATTACAATCACATTATAACACAATTATAGTGTGATACTAAATCATAATGATACAGGTACATCGGAGGAATATATCAAACACATCAGACGTATCAAATTTAATATTATGGTTGTACCTCATTACAAGTAAGTGTGTGATGTGATACTTTTTTATTGACAATTGTTAGTATGTTAGTATTTTGTTTCTGGGTGAGACTTCACCCTCAACCTCTTTCACCCTAACCATCAAACCATCTCATAACAGTGATATTGTCACATTGGTCAATCGTATCACATAGAACTGTATCAAATTCAAAAATATTTATTTAATCATAAAAAATTCACATCACAACAATCTCAATTACCATAATCACAATCATTGTAATCATAACTACAATTGTTACCATAACCGCAATTTAAAACACAGATTATTACAAATACTCTCCCATTCCTCACTTTTCTTGCACCCAAAAAGAGAGGAATAGAAGCTATCATCTCGAGAACTCTAGTGCCATGCCTCACTAGCATAGTTAAACATTACTTAAACCTGCTACAACACACTCTGACCTCTCTCCATCTTCTTATCACTGCCTTTGTGGTCCACCCTCTATCGAGTTTTGTTAATATAGATTTTGGGGTTGGAAGTATTGAGAGGAAGAGACAAGAAAGTGAAGATATGGATTGGAATTGGAGCTCAAGAGTACCCTTTGTTCCTCCACCTGAGTCTTCCTTAAGCTTCCTCTACAACTGTAGTTACACCCCATATCCAGGTAAATGAACAAGCTTAAAACGCGAGCTAGTTTTCTAAAGTATTAATTAAACTTTTATATCATGAATATTAATGTGAATTTCATTTCTTCAGGTAGTTTCCGAGTTAGTTTTCAGAAGGGAAATGAAATACTTAATAATTATGAAATATATGATAATTTTTAAGCTTTCATTTTCTCTTTCTTCCGTTTTAGAATCAAACTTGTAAAACAAAAACCTTAAAGAACTTGCCCGGAAGACTTACTATAATTCTTTACATTATTATTACTATCTTCAGAGACAATGATTTTTTTGCTTTGAAGTGAATAGTTACTTGAAGCCCAAACAATTGTCCCACTTTAATTATTGATTTTCTGGATGTCATATAAAGTAGGTATTTTTGACTTCAAAGCATGATAATTTCAAAAACAAATGTGGTATTCTAGGAAAGTATTTCAAGTACACAGTCCATTTCTAGAAAAACAAAGGTAGAAAGAATGTGTGTATAATTCAATGTGTGTTTTAATAATTTTATCATTTAAAAAATAACTAATATATAACAATGATATATTTTTGTGTGCAAATATCATAACTATTCTTATCACAAGCATGATCTTTATACAACTCATAACAACAATTTTCACCAACTTTTAGTGTGCCTTATAAAAGTTATTGCATGAATTTGTAGCATGTAACACTTCTATTCTCATAAATATATATGGTATATATAGGCACTAGTGACACATTTGACATTATTTTTTTTTAAAAACAACCCTATCTCTTTGTTAAGGAATGGAAGTGAAACACCAATCATTGGCTGAAACAATTCCTGAAGCAATGGGGAAAATAAACAGTGAGAACCAGCTAATGGAGAAGAAGAAGAGACTAACAAATGATCAACTTGACTCACTTGAGAGTAGTTTTCAGAAAGAGATAAAGTTGGACCCTGAAAAGAAGATGAAACTTTCAAAGGAGTTAGGGCTCCAACCTCGCCAAATTGCTGTTTGGTTCCAAAATAGGCGTGCAAGGTGGAAAACCAAGCAACTTGAAAACTTGTATGATTCACTTAAACAGGAATTTGATGTCATATCCAAAGAAAAACAGAAGCTTCAGGAAGAGGTAGGTTAAATATGAAAATTACCTCTCCGTGCAGCTTTTCAAGATGTACCAGGAAATTTTGCTGTTGCTTAAACTTTGAGCCAGTATTTTAAATTGCGATACATGTGGCCACAATTACGATTGCAATGCCATTAAGGAGACTTGGGAAAATACAATATTGTGACCATAACTCTGTGTTGTGTAGTGCAATTTAAAACATTGCATTAAATTATAAGATGATTTTATTGCAATTAGTTAGTATATACAAATCATTGAATTGAATGGTTAAATAGGAGATGAGATGTACTTTCTTTTCTTAAAGGAACTAAAGATAATAAAGCAGTGAAAGTTGCTTATTTCTTCACTGAAGTATTTTGTAATCTGTATGAAAAAGTTGTCTAGTTGTATCAATATGTTGTTTCCTTCAATATCAGAACACTACTGCAACTCCATTTCATGTATATTTTTTAACACAATGATATGATCTTCTGTTTGTTCTTTGGTAGTTCATTTTCACATAGTACAAAAACTACTATTCCTTTTTTTTCTTCTCTTGTTTATATACCCATTGTCTCTATATGTTCAGTGATTGTTTTATTCTGAATTTTGAACTAGACATTCCTCCAAACTGGTTGATTCATGTAGCTGCTATGCCTTGTGCAGGTTGTGAAATTGAAGGCTATGCTGAGAGATCAAGCTTCAAGAACGAATATATCAGCAGGTTACACAGAAATCTCTGGAGAAGAAACTGTAGAAAGCACATCAGAGGCGCTGCGATGCTGCAACAAACCAGCTATAACTATTCATCAGCAGCAGAATATTGCAGACGGAAACTGTTCTTTCACTGTGCAAGATTATAACACAGTTCCAGTGCCACCCTATTGGGCTGGTGTTCCTTATTATCCTTAATCTGAAAGGACAAGTTTCATGTTTAGTTTAGATTGTGTGGTATTTTTTACATTGTGATTACTGGACTTGTGGGAAATTGAGGCCGCAATGGCAGGAAAATGCGGCTGATACAACTGTAATTGCTAACATGGTGTCGTTAGAGAGACTCTCGAAATCACAATATTGTATCTCTAATTGCAGTTCAGGAGTCAAGTCAAGTTTTAGCTTTAATCTATTTCAATAATTTTAACTCTATATGTGCAAGTTAGCTTAATTAGTTAAGTGTTTTTTGTTGCAACGACAGATTTGACGTTCTCAAACATTAATGGGTACTACGACAAATAAAAGTGAAGATCCTCACCCATACTTAATGGAAAAATATATCAAAAGGAAAAGGAAAAAAATCATATGATATAATAATTTTATCCTTTAAACATAATGTAATGACATTTTTTATCATTACCCTAACTGACAAATTGGGTTGTTGCTAACAAATATAAAAGATTGTCAAATACATAAAGTTTTTTTATATATTATTTTTCAACTAAAATTTATTTTAAGTCAATTTAAAAAGAGTTTTGGTTGATTTATTTTAAACAGTTTGGAATAAAGATGTTAGGATTAAATTTTACTAATTAATATTAATACACACTTAATTCATAACACTAATTCATCTAGCTATTAGAGATGGCAAAACAGGTTGCCCGATAAAAATTTAAGCGGGCGCGGGCATGCCCGCATTGGTTAACCGACAAAATTCAATGCCCTGTCCGTTTTAAAACGGGCTAACGGGCTTGCGGGCGGCCCGTAGACATTTTTGAATAATTAAAAAAAATAAAAAATTCATATAATAAATGAAATTAAATTAAATAAAGTAGTTGAAGATAAAAAATTAACAAAATTTTTGATATTTTATATGAAGTTTAACAAATTACATTAGATTACAATTTTTTTAGGGATTAAAAATCACATTACATCATAACTAACTTACTTTTTTCCTTAAATTATGTTTATGAGCCGCTCGCATGCCCAACGGAAATGCCCGCAAATTTGGCGGGCAAAATGGGTCGGGCGAAACGAGCAAATAGACACAACATTTATGCCCTGCCCGCAAAAATATGCAGGCTATGCGGGCGCGCCCGCGGGCAATGCCCGTTTTTCCATCTCTACTAGCTATGGTTATTTCACAACAATGAACCTAAACGATACTAAAAGCTAATGTTTTAGTCAATTTAATACTTCATGAAATACAACTCTACATCTAGCATCTCTATTCGTAAGATGAATAACTATGAGCAACAAAACTCACTTCTATGTCTAACAACTATGTTTGTGAAATTGAATTTTAATACAACATCTTAATTGTATTAATCGTCAATATCATAGTCATATTAGTAGCTTATTAATATAGTTCTATGTCCAGCAATTATACTAACAAGATGAGTATTTATGAATCGTTAACATACCTCTATGTCTAGCAACTATGTTAACAAAATTGAAAGTTATTAATCAATAATTGAATTAGCTCGAGTCTGGTAACTAAAATACAACATACATAAAGTGACTAATTGATACAAATTTATGTCTAGAAATTATATCAATATGATGAGTTGACAAAATCAGAATTATAATGAGGATTTCTCCATTCACAAATTCATACAAAAGGTGATCAATCTTAAAGTAAGCATTAAACATATAAACAACCTATAAGAATCAAGACATAGTGAAATAACATAGACTCGAACCAAAGTGTATACATAAAAATTATATTATATTCAATCACAACAAGGAAGAGGTTTAATTACACATTGTCATGGTAAGTAAACACAAAGATACAAAGAGAAAAACTAAGCTCATAGGAGAAGAAATTATCTCCTCAAAGAGTATAGATTTGCTCCTCTAACATTTCCTCATTGCTTCTACACCTCAATCTGAGCTAAACTACCCTAATAACTAAGAGAAATCAAGTACAAAGTGCTCATACTCGAATGCCCTTTAAAATGCTAAACTAGATCATCTTTTAAAGAGTCTGAACACTGCTAATTTTGTTGGTTGCATGTATTTTTGCTAAGTGCAATGGTTCGTCTGGCCAAGGTCGACTTTTCAGTTTGCTAATTTGCGTTGGGCGAAATTGAAAACTAGAATTTCTCAATTTTGCCTAGCGCAAGAATTTTGTTTGGCGAAAATCAGATACAATGTTTCTCCAATTTTTTTTCCATATTTCGCTAGGCTCAGCCAATTTTACATATTTCACAGATCTGATTATTCATATTAGAGATCCATATATTAGGAGCATCATATCCAAAAATCATCTCAATCCAACGATGAACGAATATGGTGTCATAATTTTACTCGGACTACTCATGGTTGCTATCTCATTCTCGCTCAGTTAGTTGTGGCTCATTATGGGAGAGATTCGTAGCAGATTTCATTGATCTGATAGTTCATATTGCAGTTCAATGTGTTAAGAACTTCATGTCCGAACTTTGTCTTGATCCAATGGGGAATGATTGCACCGTCATAATTTTACTCGGACTACTCTAGTTTGAATCCTTGTCTTTCCTTCCAAAATTTACTAAAAGTAAAATAGTAATTTTGAAACATTGATTATTGCATGCATAAACAAACTATACTCAAATTAAATCATTTAACTACAAATGTAATTAGTTTAAGTTGAAAAGTGCTAGCAAATGATATTAAAAATGTGTAAATTAACACTTATCAACTCTCCCCAACTTAAAACTTTATTTGTTCTCAAATAACAGTTCAAGCTAGAGTTTTTCAAAAAACATGCTTAGGTTTTTCAACAATATAAGTTATACTAAAATGATCACGGCATGCAACTCAACTAGGTGATTTTCTCAGCACAATTTTGACAAGTAGAATATTAAACTCAAAACTTAAGGTAATAGATGTTATTCACAAATAAAAAAAATGCACATTTCATTTAATTAGGAAGTGCATTTCTCATTTCTCTCCAACTGTTTATCTCACTTTCTTAAGTAGCGTATAACTCTCATTAGGATGCATTGAACCAACAACAAGTCGATTTTGGTATTGTCTCACGATCATCAAGAATAGTATGCAATATAGATCACTAAGATCTTCATTATGGTTGTACTGTGGTTGGGGTACAATGAACATTGTATTTCTGAATAATAAAGATCCTAGTAGGCTAAGAGAGTATTTCAACATACTTACTAATTCTCTTTTTATCCAAGTGTATCGCAATCACTCTTTTGTACTAAAACTCAACTGTATACTCTTTTACTTTACTAGCACAACATCAATCATCTTTTGTTTTCCTCTTTTTATGATGTTTTGATTTTTTATACATGAGATGAATTGATGGTTTACCACACATTTTTATGCAATGTTTTTTCTCCACTTTTCCACATATTCTATTCAATCTCCTCAACTTGGATATAATCATATATCATAATACACAAAAATACATAACATGTTCTCTTATTTTATTAGAATTAGGAGACTATTATTATTTTCATTTATGGGTTGAGTTATTTTCAATAAAGCATATAAGGCTCAAAGGGGCTAGCAAGACATAATTCATTTTTGGTAAGCTTTTTGTCCTAGTGGTTAAATTTTAAGAACAATGTCCTCTTGATCATTTCCATGCATTCTACTACCGTGATAATGAGAGACACAAGCAAAACCAACAGTGCAAGTCAGTGATATCTACTCATAATATAAAAATTTATCAACTCAAAATTAACACCACTCAATATAATAAGCATTCCTCCTGATTTCAGACAACTTCATGTTACACACACGGAGACTTACATGATCATAACATTTAAGCATGATAATGTCAACTATAAGTATAACCACGCAATTTTCAAAAGTCAATCACTCGCAATTTCATTTATATATTTTTTATGTAAGTTAAACATTCAATCAAGTAAAACGTGAAGCATTTAAGCTAACTAAAAAAAGCAGACATTTTAAAACAATCTCAAACAACATACACAATGCATAGTACCAAGAAACATTCATCTTTTAAATGACTAAAACGAAAATTCATAGACTCATGCATAGTAATAAATATCATAACATTCATCTTTTGAATGTCTCCAACATTGGGTATCAGTAGGTCAGAATACACCTAGAAGGAGGATTGAATAGGTGTCACGGATCACTTACTCCGCTTTTCCTATATTTGCACAAAAACTAAAACAGACTACAGTTAATCGATTATGATTGGTCTTAATAGATTAAACAGTGCTTCAGACTTAATCGATTATGCTTATGGATAATCAATTATCCTGACACTTACACAACTTGATTCTTAGGTTTCTTGCACAAGAAGTTACCAATTACCGATTCTTTACACATTTAATTGATTTATGAGATTACAGAAAAACAGTAAACAAATTATAGCATGCAACTAACATTAACACAATTAATCAACAAATTAAAGACGAAAAGTAAAGAGATTAGGGATTAGAAAGAGGTGCACAAGGAATTTTATCTAGGTTTGTTTGCGGTCCACTACAAACTACATATAGGCCTCACCTTCTGATCTCAATAAATTTTCTTCACTATTGCAATTGTAAGTTTTACAAACACATTTCCAATTACAAAACCTGAAAAAATAAGTCGATACTTACTTAGCTCCTATGAGCTTGACAACTTAGGTTTGACCTAACTAAATCGCCTACTAGGATCTCCTATCCTTTCGCGATCGGCCCCAGCCTTGGTATCACTCGAACTAAGACCTCGTAGCCTATGAGAAGATAATCAAGATCTCTCTTGTAGTGTAGAAATTCACAAAAAGATCAACTTCCTTATTCAAACAGAATGTATTGAGTTGACTTGAGTACTTATACTCAGATTCAACAACTGAAAACTAAATCTAAAACACAAAGCAGAAAATCCACAAGAACCTAATGCTAAATGAAATTTGATGCATTAGGTTTTCAAAAAATGATTCACACTCTGTTCAGAAAATATTTTCCTCACAAATCTCTCAAAGAAATCAAGAACTAGATGCAAGAATTCAATGCATAGAAAACTAGAGACAACATGCAATGATCTTAATCTCTAAGCCTAAATCAAAATGCTTTCACTCCCTAGGTTTTCTAAATGGACTTCCTCACTATAATGCAATCTATGAAAATGTATGCTCTCTAACAATTTTTGAAATATGCAAGTTATGCCACATTGACAAGAATTACATCATTTATACTAATGCTACTAATATTAATATTAATCGATTATTCTTCCATTTGATCGATTAATGGGATGTTAAAAATCAGTTCTATGTTACGTTTTAATTGATCATATGGTGTCTTAATTGATTAACGTGCTAACAATATCAGATCAGTTAGTAACTGAATTCTAAATAATCGATTACACAAACTACTTAATCGATTATACTGAGTTAAAATTGTTTTTCTTGATTTTTGGTAAACTACCTATATGATATGCACATGCTATACATAGCTTTTAAAAATATATTACCTTTAATGCATGAGACTATGTATATGTATGCATGATCCTACTTTCCATAAGATATCTAGATCTTATGTCTCAATTTTAGTCTTATTCACCTTTTAGTGCTTGTGAGACTTTCCTCCTAGGTTTACCTAACCTAGACTCAATCTAAAGCAGTCATCTTAAGACATCTAATACAAAGTAAATATAATAAAGCCCTAAGTCTATAGATGCAATCTATGAGTCTTCGGCTCGTTGTGTGTTGTATGATCTTCAAGCTTTTTTGTATGTGTGTTTTCTAGATCAAAACTCCGATAACCTTAAATGTGCAGGTCTTGACTCTTTGAACTTTCAATCTCCTCCTTTTGATGATGAGAAACACTTCACCAATTCCTTGTGTGATAAGCTTGATGATGATCAACATGTCTTTGCTTAGGTTGGTTATATGTCAAAATTGTGCTGCTCCCCCTTACGTTGTTCACCCCCTCAACCAAGCAATGAGGTGAAATACACACAAGTGGGTAGCAAACTTACGAAAGCTCAATAACCTGAAACACATCAATCGACAAACAACCTTTCTTCCCCTTTTGACATTATCAAAAAGTGTAGACAATGAAGTGATAATAATTGGTCAAAAATAAGAAGAGATATAAAATTGGTGAAAAGAACTATAATTAATCAGAAAGTACAGACTTTGATTTGATTAACCATTTTTTAGAAAATTGAACAGATGCACAAATCACTACCTTTAATCGATTATCGAGGACACTTAGTCGATTAAACTGAAAAACAATAGCATATGAACCAGGTCTGTATGACACATCCTGCATGTAAATATTCGATCAGTCATGGAATGATTAATAATTCTGATATAGTCAGGTTAAGCATGTATTAATTAAACAAATATGGCATACACGCAAGATATGATCAAGATACTCATAAAACCATAATCCATAAACCATTCGACATAATTAGCAATTGTTCAACAAAGCATGAAATTTGCGTAATTTTAAAACAAGTAAAGAAGTAGAGTTTGATAACATATTACAAGCCAAAAGAACACAATGCTCAAAATAACATGAAGTACACGACCCAAAACACAATACTAGATGACAAAACATAACACCCTACACTCCTAGACTAATCCTTAAATGGTGAAGGAGGACGTCTTGCTTGCGGATGCATAATGTCATGGGTGGTCCGAAGGAGGAATTCCAAACGGTTGATTTCTTCATTTAAACAATCATTTTGCCTCTCAAACCTCGATTGAAGCATGTTCCTTAGAGATTCATAGTGCGTGTCAATGCGAGCATTGAGCCTCTATTCCATAGCATCTAAATGTGCTATCCCAAATAAAGGTTCTTGAGGCATAGTAGACGCCTCCCCCTGATTCTCTTGAATCGGTTCATTCATAGGAACATCTTCATCAGATAAGTCCAAATCCACGGTTGTATTGTGATCCTCCTGGTATTCACAGGCATTGTTATACTTGTAAATGCCCATTTTGTGGATGAGATTATCGCCAATCAAGTGCTCACGAGAGTTTGTTGTGATAATCAATGTATCAAACGTATCTATTTCTAGATGGTCAATGATACGCCATATGAATATTCCATATGCAAGCAGCATTGTTATACTTGTAAATGTCCATTTTGTGGATGAGATTATCACCAATCAAGTACTCACGAGAGTTTGTTGTGATAATCAATGTATCAAACGTATCTATTTCTAGATGGTCAATGATACGCCATATGAATATTCCATATGCAAGCACCTTGTTCGATGAGGTTGAGATGCCATTCATGACCTTTAGAATATTCTCAGGCCATTTCATCCTTATGTTTTCTTGGAGAACAAACATGAATTTCAATTCGTTGTTAGTTGACTGAGCATGGTTAGTGTTTCTTCGTACTAGAATATACGCTACAATATAGTGTAGGAGACGATTCTCAACAGATAATGATCCAGCTTTTGTTAACTCACCTTGCATGTACATGTGAGGTCCTCTGAGACAAGATTTGTACATTTCAGTCGCATCAAATGAGTTCCATAACTTATTCGAGCAATCTCCAAGGCAGCAACCATCACTAGTTAGTCCACCCACATCGAGAAATAATGTTTCATTCAGTTCAAATAGTTTTCCGAAACCATAGACCAATAACTTCCATCTTTGTATCTAAAGTTTACATAGAATTCTCTAACTAGAGTAGAGTATACTTTACCATTAAGCTCGAGAAACTGGGTCACACCCTGAACTTCCAATCCATGTGGAAACTCGAAGCCTTAAGCTAAAATCCAAGCCATATCCTCAGTCAGATGTAGGTTGGTTTCCTCCCTTGGAACTTTTGTAGACGAGTTTCTTGCAAAATCAGTGAATAGTAGGGGTCACCGTGATTCCTCCTATTACCATGGCCAAAACCAGAGCCGAGTTCAGATCTTCTTGGATGATTAGCAGTGGTTTTGACTCTTTTCTATTTTCCATCAGCCATTTTTATGATATTAGAAAGCTCTAATCGACTATGTAATCAATTTGGGGAGATTCTGGGTTAGGGTTTTAAGTTGGGAGAAAACTAGATTTTCAAATTTCTTGAGGATTGGGGACTAATAGGTGACTAACAAGACTTAAGAACACTCGTTTTGGATTATTGTAGTAATAGGATAGATCAATTTCACGACTGGACAGAGAAACAGTAGGAATATAAGGTTTTAGAGTTTGCAAAAATTTCCTAAATACGCACTGAAATTGTTATATTTTATTGTCGTTAATCGATTAAAGATTATGTTAATCGCTTAAGACTAGTTAAAGTCCTAAGCAGATGAGCCCAGTTAATCGATTAAATGAATACTTAATTGATTGAATGAATACTTAATCGATTCAAGATAGAAATTTTAAAAGGTTTAAGCTACTGGAACTCAGTTTAATAGATTAGCATACAGGGTAATCGATTAACATCAGTAAAATTGCAAATTTGAGTATGTTTTGAGATTGACAAGGTATGCTAGGACTCTTGAGCTAAGAAACTATTATTGACAGAATTACACACTTCTAACACTTAAACATGTAATCATGAATGCAATTTATTAAGCACAAAGGGAAACATACATTTACATATAACAAATAGATAAGCACATTTATCATACAAAAGGCACAAAACACCATTAACCAAACTAGTTAAGATATATCAAAAATTCCAAGTTCTCTCCTACGAACAAAGAACGAGTCTCGTGGAAGGGGCTTGGTGAAAATATCTGCTAGTTATTTAGTGGTTTCGACAAATTCCAGTACATAATCACCTTTTTGTAAATAATCACGCAAATAATGGTGCCTTATCTCTATATGCTTAGTTCTAGAATGAAAGATGGAATTATTGGATAGGTTTATGGTGCTTGTATTGTCGTGTTTAATCAGTATCTTATCGAAAGAGAGACTAAAATCCATAAATTGCTACTCTATCGAAAGGATTTGAGCGCAACACACACTGGCGACAATGTACTCCTCTTCGGTGGTGGATAAAGCAACACAAGCTTGATTTTTGTTATGCCATGACACTAAGAAGCTACCTAATAGGTGGCAAGTTCCACTAGTCATTTTATGATCTAGTTTACACCCAGCGAAATTAGAATGGAATATCCTACCAAGGATAGTGAGGCATCCCTAGGGTACCATAGTCCTATATTAAGGGTTCTCTTTAAATATCTCATGATACATTTAACATAGGTAAAGTGTGATTCCTTAGGCATACATTGATATCTAGCACACATGCAAACACTAAACACAATATCAGGGCGACTCTCAGTTAAATACAAGACTGAGCCTATCATGCCATGATATTTAGTTACCTATATCGCTTTCCCTTTATCATCATTATCTAAGTAGCATGAGGATGCCATAAGAGTTGACGCTTCTTTGCATTTTTCCATCTCGAATTTGCATAGCAACTCTTTGCAGTATTTTGATTGGTGAACAAATATGCCACTGTTCATTTGCTTGATTTGTAATTCCAGAAAGAAGATAAGCTCTCCCATCATTGACATTTCAAATTCACACTGCATCAAATCAGAAAACTCCTTGCAAATGAGGTCATTAGTAGCTCCAAAGATAATATCATCAACATATATTTGAACTAATAGATCATGATTATCTGATTTTTGGATAAAGAGCATTGTGTCGACCTTGCCCACAACGAACCCCTTTTCTAAGAGAAAAGTACTCAGTATATCATACCAAGCTCGAGGAGCTTGCTTTAGGCCATAAAGTGCATTTTTGAGTTTATAGACATGGTTCGAGAATTTATAATTTTCAAAGTCGGGCGGTTACTCAACATAAACCTCCTCTTGAATGAATCCATTCAGGAAGGCTCTCTTAACATCCATTTGGAACAACTTAAAATTCATGATCGATACAAATGCCATTAGCATCCTAATGGCCTCCAACCTCGCAACAGGGGCGTAGGTTTCATCGTAATCGATACCTTTCTCTTGGTTGTATCTCTTGGCCACAAGGCGTTCTTTGTTTCATATTATTAAGCGAGATTCATCAAGTTTATTTCTAAAGACCCATTTAGTGCCAATTATCGGATGGTCTTCTGGTTTGGGGACCAAGTCCCACACATTATTACACTTAAACTAGTTTAGCTCTTCTGGCATAGCTATACCTAGTGCACATACTCCATGACCTCATCTATGGTACTAAGCTCTATTTGTGATATGAAAGCAACAAAATTACAAATATTACGCAAAGAACTACGAGTTACCACCCCTGTAGAGATATCACCTAATACTTTATCAAATGGATGGTCTTTCTTGGTTTTCCACGTCCTCGACAAGTCATGATGGGCCTCATTGACTTCTTGATCATCCTTATCTTCTTTTCCCTTTTCCAAGTCCTTAGAGTATGTTTCTTCCAAAGCACATATAACATCATCAGACAAAACCTTCATTTTCTCTTTTGGAGAAGATTCATCAAAATGAACATGAATTGATTCTTCTACAATCATAGTGTATTTATTAAAAACTCTAAATGCATTACTATGCCTGAATACCCTAAAAATATACCCTTGTCAACCTTTGAATCAAATTTTCATAAAGCTCGTTTTCCATTATTTAAAATAAAACACTTGCATCCAATGGCATGAAGATGAGATATATTAGGTTTTTGGCCTCTTAAAAACTCATAAGGAGTTTTTAACAATTTAAGCCTAAGAAGTAATCGACTTATTACATAGCAAGTCGTATGTACAGCATCAGCCCAAAAGTATTTAGGGATTTTTCTTTCATTAAGCATGCTCTTGGCCAACTCCTCTAATACGCGATTTTTCCTTGCAACAACTCCATTTTGCTAGGAGTTCTAGGAGCCGAGTATTGATGCAGGATACCATGTTTATCACAAAACTTGTCGAACATGTAGTTCTCAAACTCACCACCATGGTCACTTCGTATATATACAATTTTCAGGTTAAGTTGGTTTTTTATTTGCTTGGCAAGGCTCTTAAAGGATTTAAATGTGCCACTTTTAGCATAAAGGAACAGTGTCCATGTAAACCTAGAAAAATCATCTACGATTACCAAAGAATAATAGCTACCTCCGAAACTCATGATTTGCGATGGTCCAAACAAGTCCATATGGAGAAGCTCCAAAGGCCTAGTTGTGGAGATCACATTTTTAGTCGCAAATGAGTTCTTAACTTGCTTATACTTTTGGCAAGTGTCGCAAGCTTCTTTATATTTGAAATTAAGTTTAGGTAAGCCAACAGCTAAATTGTGTGATGACAATTTATCTAAGTGTTTAATGTGTATACGCACAACGCGCCTACGCCAAGGCCAAATGTCATTCTCTCTAGGGATAAAACATTTTGAGAACAATGTAGTGACATCCTCCAAATTAACAATGTATATGTTATTTATAAGTTGACTAACGAACTTAACATTATTTGATAAACTATCACGAATAATGCAACAATCAGAATTGAAGGATACTTTGTTACCTTTATCGCACAATTGGTTGATACTTAATAAGTTGTGCTCTAAGCCTTCCACATAGAGGATGTTCTCGATCACAGCATGAGAAGTATTACAAATAGTTCCAACTCCAAGTATCTTCCCTCGATTGTTGTCACCATAAGTGACATACCCTTTTTCTTTGAGTGATAGATCCAGGAATTTCGATTTGTCATATGTCATAGGCCTCGAACACCCGCTATCTAAGTACCAATGATGTCCATGCATTCATAGGCATACCTGCAAAAACAAATTACTTGTCTTGTTGAGGTACCCAATTAATATTGGGTCCCTTTCTGTTAGTAACCATGGTATTATGTTCCTTCTTCACCCAACTATAAGAACAATCAGGCACACCATATTTTCTAATATAACATGAAGTGGCGGTATAGCCGTAAGTGTCGCAATAGAAACAAGTAGGCATGTGAGTGTGTGACTTTTTACGATTATGGACTACAGGTTTCTTATATGGTCTTTTCTTGCTAGTTTGGGGTTTATAACTGTTAGGTATCAGTGGCCTAGGAACACCTAGAGGGGGGGTTGAATAGGTGTAGCGGTTATCGATCACCGCTTCTTGAACCAAAACCCAACTGTTGGAAACAGCCCACTTAATCGATTAATAGTAAGGTTTAATCGATTGACTATTACACAGAACAGAATGATCAGACATGCAATTTGCACAATAATTAAAACAGAATTAAACAGATATAATACAGATATTTTTACACACAATTATTAAGCATATGGCAATAAACAAATATCCATTATTTCAATTACAGATTCAATTTATAACAGCAAGAAACTTAAAGAAGATAAAGAGAGAAAGAACAATGCACAAAGGATTTTTATCCTGGTTCGTTTGCGGTCCACTGCAAACTACATCCAGGCCTCCCCTTCTGGTTGAGGGAGATTTTCTTTCTTCACAATATTGAAATATGGATACAAACACCAATTCAATTACAAGCACATAGGATGCTCCTTTCTTGAAATCTAGGACCTCTAAATCCTTGGTTTGACTCTACCCTTCCCTGAGAAAACCTTTCTCACGAAACAGCCCCAGCCAAGATTCTTGTCCTCAAATAAAGACCTCCTAGCCTTGGTGAAGAACTTCAATCTCTATGGTGATCTCACACCAAGAGACAAATCCAGAATACACAAAAAAACATGTTAAACAGCAAGGTATACTAAGCACAATAATGCTTGGAATATAACATGAAAAAGACTCAAAGATTAACCCTTTTACTAACCACTTAAGCCATCAAGATTCAAATG
>NW_017718091.1:0-50460 GCF_001865875.1 Lupinus angustifolius
CAAATGAGTTAATCAAATGCAATATACAGATAATTTCTCTCTAACAATATCTAATGCGTGGGCATGTACGCAAGATAAGAATGGATACAGAATTATGCAAAAACAGTGAGCATATGATAACAATCAAAATAGCATAATTTCTATCTTCTCACGCATGCAATCTCTCTTGCAAAAACAGTAAAACAAGTATGCAAAATGTTCTCTAAACAGCCCTATACAATAAAATGCAATGCTATGGTTTTCTGAATGTTGCCTCTTATTTATAGCATAGAGAATAGGCAGTTACATTCGTTGTAAAACAGTTTAAACAGTTAAACAATTAAACCAGATTTCAGTTATAATAAATAACAGACTAGTTAATCGATTAAGACTCTTCGTTAATCGATTAACGAAGCAACAGAATGATACAGAATATAGTTCAAACAGAAAACACACATTTAATAGAAAAGCAGTTGCGTTAATAGATTAAGTTACCACGTTAATCGATTAACTGGAACATTTATACATATTTTCAAATGGTAAACTTCTCATATGTTATGCACAATATATATACATGTTCTACTAATTGTATTATGCCTAATATGCACATATAACATGTATGATAGATGCATGAACATAAAATTAACTAGATGATATGTCTCATGGATATGATATGACAATTAATATGGCTTAAGAGACTACCACCTAGGTTCACCTAACCTCTACTCACTTACTACGGCACACATCCCAGACTACTTAGATTATAGACTCAAATTACGTCCTAGTCTAAATATGACCAAATGAGCATAAGGCATGTTGATTATTGAGCCATCTTCAAGCTCTGATAGAACCTTGTCTTCATCAAAACATAGGCAAAGACATGCTAGTGTTATCCTTGACACTTTGCACTTTCAATAACCTGATCCCATGTGGTTACCAGGATTTCTAGATTCATCAAGTAAAATGTCAAGGTTAAATCTATTGTATGTAAGCATTGAGAGATTTTCTTTTAAACTTCAATTTCTGATTTGCAACGTCTCGCAAGTATTGCATATAGTAGGTTGACATAAATTATCTTTCGAGCAATTACATGAGCTACAAGAGTAGATTAAGTTTAAGGTTTCATTTTCTAGTTTTACCTCATCTAACTATTTTTTGCATTTTAATAATTTGTTGTTCATCCAATAGGATTACTCGTTTTCTATCAATGTTAATCCTGACAAGCTTTTTAAGTTCTTCATGTAATTCAACATATGCATTATATAACTCATCATATGTAGGAGAGTCATTAGTAGAAGATGAAGTATCAAAATATACCTCATTTGCATCATCTTGTCCACTAGAGCTGCAAGCTTCTTGTGTTTTGACAATATGGTATAGTTTTGCAGACTCCTCATCATCTGATGCACTCGATGTAGTTTCCTCCTCTGGAGCATCCCACATGATTTATGCTCTTTTCGATTTGAAATCTCGAGGAGTGCTCTTTTCAGATTCAACCTTCTTGAGATAGGTTGGACATTGTAGCCTCATGTGTCCAACCTTCCAACATTTATGGTAAGTAAAGCACTCCTTTGGGATCTTGCCCTTTTTGGTTGAGTCTCACGCTTATTTCTTCTGAAACCTCTTGAATCCCCCTATTTTCTTCAATAATTTTCCAAATTTATGAACTAGGAGATTCATGGTTTCTTCGTCCAGGTCGGAATCAGAATCATCATCCTCTTCTTGATCTTGCGAACTGGATGCCTTAAGAGAGATGCATTTCTTCTTCTAGTCTGAATCTTCGTTCATGGTCAAACGCCCTAACTCCATCTCATGTTCCTGGAGTTTGCCAAATAGAGTCACTAAAAGCATGGAATCTTAGTCTTTTGACTCCATGATTGCTGTTACTTTCGATTGCCATTTCCTATCATGACAACGCAAAACTTTGTTAGTTAAGTCTCCTTTAGCAATAGTTTTATCTAGGGCAACTAAATGGTTAACAACTTGAGTAAATTGCTTTTGTATTTCACTAATTGATTCATTTAATAATAGCTCATATTCATGTGTTAGCGCATTTAGTCTAGTGCTTAACCTCGGTCGTCCCTTCGTGAGTCACTTGTAAAGTGCCCCATATTTCTTTAGCTTTTTGGCACTGTGACACCCTAAAGAATTCATTTTATGATAGGGCCGATATGATAATGTTTTTGGCACGTAGGTTATGCTGAACCTTTTTGCGCTCATCATCAGTCCAAAAACTTGTTGGTTTCTCTTTAGGTTCATCGTCCACTAAGTGAAGTGGAACAAAAGGACCATTGACCACAGATTCCCAAATGTCCGTGTCAATCGCCTCAGTGAATATTTTCGTGTGCACCTTCAAGTAGGCGTACCCCTCGCCATTGAAAATTGGAGGGCGGTTGATGGATGCACCATCACTGTCAAACGGGTTTGTGGAACCCATCGTAGGATCAAACGCAAACACGGTCAAGCTAGCACTTTCTTACTAGCTTTGATACCACTTGTTGGATATCACCATGTCATAATACACCTAGAAGGGGGTTGAATAGGTGTCGCAGATCACTTACTCTGCTTTTCCTATATTTGCACAAAAACTAAAATAGACTACAGTTAATCGATTATGCTTGGTCTTAATCGATTAAATAGTGCTTCGGACATAATCGATTATGCTTGTGGATAATGATTATCCTGATACTTACATAACTTGATTCTTTGGTTTCTTGCACAGGAAGTTACTAATTACTGATTCTTTACACATTTAATTGATTTATGAGATTACAGAAAGACAATAAACAGATTATAGCACGCAACTCATATTAACACAATTAATCAACAAAGTAAAGACGAAAAGTAAAGAGATTATGGATTAGAAAGAGGTGCACGAGGAATTTTATCCTGGTTCATTTGTGGTCCACTGCAAACTACATTCAGGCCTCCCCTTCTGGTCTCGGGAGATTTTTCGTCATTATTGGAATTGTAAGTTTTAAAAACACATTTCCAATTACAAAACCAGAAAAACTAAGTCGATCCTTACTTAGCCCCTATGAGCTTGACAACCTAGGTTTGACCTAACTAAATTGCCTACTAGGATCTCATATCCTTTCGCGATCGGCACCAGCCTTGGTATCGCTCGAACTAAGACATCTTAGCCTCTGAGAAGATAATCAAGATCTCTCTTATAGTGAAGCAATTCACGAAGAGATCAACTTCCTTGTTCAAACAGAATGTATTGAGTTGACTTGAGTACTTAATACTCAGATTCAACAATTGAAAACTCAATCTAAAACACAAAGTAGAAAATCCACAAGAACCTAATTCTAAATGAAAGTTAATGCATTAGGTTTTGCAAAAATGATTCACACTCTTTTCAGAAAATATTTTCCTCAGAAATCTCTCAAAGAAATCAAGAACAAGATGCAAGAATTCAATGCATACAAAACTAGAGACAACATGCAATGATCTTAATATCTAAGCCTAAATCGGAATGCTTTCACTCCCTTGGTTTTCTAGATACACTTTCGCACTGTAATGCAATCTGTGAAAATGTATGCTCTCTAATAATTTTTGAAATATGCAAGTTATGCCACATTGGCAAGAATTACATCATTTATACTAATCCTACTGATACTGATATTAATCGATTATTCTTCCATTCAATCAATTAACAGGTTGTTAAAAATCAGTTTTATGTTAAGTCTTAATCGATTATATGGTGTCTTAATCAATTAACGTGCTAAAAACATCAAATCAGTTAGTAACTAAATTCTAGATAATTGATTATAGAAACTACTTAATCGATTATACTGAGTTAAAATTGTTTTTCTTGATTTATGATAAACTACCTATATGATATGCACATGCTATTCATAGCTTTTCAAAATATATTATCTTTAATGCATGAGACTATTTGTGTATGCATGATCCTACTTATCATAAGATATCTAGATGTTATGTCTCAATTTTAGGCTTATTCACATTTAGTTCTTGTGAGACTTTCCACCTAGGTTTACCTAACCTAGATTTAATCTAAGGAAATCATCTTAAGACTTCTAATACAAGTAAATATAATAAAGCCCTAAGTCTATAGATGCAACCTATGAGTCTTTGACTCGTTGTTTGTTGTATGATCTTCAAGCTTTCTTGTATGTGTGTTTTCTTCATCAAAACTTCGGTTAGTCTTAAATGTGCAGGTCTTGACTCTTTGCACTTTGAATAGGTAAGACCTGCACATTTACCGAATACTTATTATATTTTGCCTTCATTTTATAGCCATAGTACCAAGAAACGACTCATAACTCCCAATCCATTTCTCAAGTGTCACCAGTTTATACAATGTATATAGAAGATATCACACAAGTTAACCTCATCATCTTCTTAGTGATATCATAATTGTTTTCAAGAATTGAATAAAACATTTTCATTCTTTCAATCATCATTCTTTGGGATACCATCTTACATCAAAACAAAATCAACATCTCTCTAACCTAGTCTCTTAAACTCCTTTTCGGATATTAATGCACTTTCAAGAATAACGTAGATGGAGTTCCACCTAGTAGAAACTTCTAATTTCACAAAACACTCATATTGTATTCTAGTTTCCTTGACTTAGATTCTAAACCTATCCAACCAATTAGGAGATTCACAAACATATCCAATTGCGCTCCTAATTTTATTGATTGAATCATGCAAGTTTTTCAACCCCCACAAGATTGATAATATATCCACAATATCTAACATGTATTTGTTCTCCCGTAAGAATTATAATCCTTTGTTCTACCTTTTAAGTATGATATGGCAACACCATTTAAGGATAGATTATCTATAGTTAAGGTGAAAAATCTGCTTATCATTATCAATTGGCCAACATTTTTCATTTTTTTGTTAATCGTCTCTCCCTTGTGATTCTTAATTGTATGAAAATTACGAATCCTTTTATGCAACTCCCAATTATCTTTAATGAAATTAGACTAAGGTAAATATAATTCAAAACTTGCATTAAAATCCAACAATTAGTTGTTAAACTTACACCTTTGTTTGATTGAAGAAACATACTACTAACCTTATGTTTCTCATTCATGTAAAGACTCCAACATTCCATAGAAATTTTAATCTTACACATTATTTAGAGTTTGGGACACACATGACACAACATTCATAAATAATGGAATCCCTCCCGCTCAATAAACTTAAAAGGTAACTCACCTTCAGTTATCATATTAGCTAGAGAATTTTTACATGCATTTGTATAAAAAACAACACCAACAAGAGTTCTACCTATTCCTTTCCCACCCTCTTTTTTCAATGATTGGAGGGAAATGGTCTTTTTGACTAATATCGAAATGGTGTGTGGGAATAATCAACCTCAAATGCATTTTTCTTTTGTTGTCAACCCTGAAAGCTTCCTCTTTATTCAAACCATTTCCCCTCTCAGTATGAGTTCATTCACATGTTTGACTCAACTTTCACCATTACCTTCTCAAGGCATCCATTACTTTCATCATGTAAGGTGCAAAACTACATGTAATCTAAAACAACGAGAGATATATTGAGTACAGAGCAGCAGGTTTGGGATGAAGATAACAAGTCCCAAATTGATGTCCTCAACCATGTCTCGCCTAATAGTATAGTCCCATATAATCTATTTTGTTTCACCAAGAGGAATGAAAAGACACATAAGAATAAATATTTTTAATGACATACGTGACACTATACTATTTGGAAGAACAGGGCTGGGGACGACAACTTGGGACAACTGATCTTCATCCACAAGTCTTAAAAGTCAAGATCTAGTGAGAGTAAAAGGTCAAATGTCATATTCATGGGAGAGATACCTGTTGTGAGAGCAACCGTACAACCTGGAAAGTATTAGTTGATACCCTTGGTTATATAAAAAATATATGTCATCATCTATATTAATTGAATGTAAGAGTTTCAGAATGATGTTTTGTTATTACCTACCTGTTATATGCCTTTTAGATTACATGTTTATTTATCCATTTTTATCATCATCGATAGCCCCAACATGTTAACAATGGACTAACAATGTTTTGGTCTAGTAGTATAAGATCTTACTAGATCTCCAAATTGACCAAAAGATAAAATGTTCATTCCTGAGAGCGACACTTATTAGGAGAAACAATCACACATCCCGAAAGTTATTTTCTCCTTACCCATAACATGAGAGGATACTCTTCTATATACAAAAAAAAAACATGTTAACGATGTTCAAAGGGTGACTACAGTTATTTTCCTATAAGTTTCTCAGTACCTAACAACACTTTGTATTATATATATATATGCCTTGTTTCTTATTTCGATTTTGTTATTCGAAAACACATGAGTTGGTCGAAAATTGTAGCGATATATTAGCAATTGCCAATTGAGATTGAAGGAAGGTGGAAGTTAAGCAAATCAAAAGTGCCTTGTGGCTCCTAGCTATATTGAAATCATTTGTTAATAGCCACTATTGCATGTTAGACTTTTAAAACTTTTATGAGCCTTTAATGGTTCATAAGAACCCCTTAATTTAGGACTTTAACATTATGACATTCACATATGATAAAATAATAGAGTAAGGAATAGCTAGTTCTATTTGTGTTTCCCTTTATGTAGTTTTTGGTTGCCTTTGTTCTCACCTCTTCGCTTTCCCTTTATATGTTCCTTGATGATTAGGGACTCGATTTCCTTCCTTCTCTATATGGCACTACACTTTCTTTACTTACCTACTAATGCTCCTTTAATTCTCACTTTGTGTTCCTATTCATGAGATATCAAATGATGGCATAGAATATGATGTTTTTCCAATGCATGAGTGCCTATATTTATATAAGGGTTTAGCAGGAGCTATTGGAGAAAGTAACTCCTCCACTTTCATGGAAACTACCCATGAAGAAAGAGGGGAGGGAGTTAACAACACCCCACTAGTTTGATCCATCTATTGCCAACTATCACCACATTAGGCACTTTCATTCAAACTAGTAACTTTCAAGAACATGAACCACTAATTAGAATTAATCTAACAATCTCTCACTTGGTCCATTTCATGACTTGAAGATTCATGACTTTAATTGTGCACTTTAATTGAACCTTACAAATCATCATCCTTAATTGAATTGAAATAGTTGAATCATTGCGGTCACAAATTATATGAGGCAACCTGATCCCTTCCATGTATCACAACCAATTCAACTCAACCAACTTTAATTTGAGTCTTCATTTACCTTTCGAAGACTCACCAAGTTATCTCATTAAAACTATATAAGTACAATCTTTAATATGGTTAACGTAAACTTTAATTACGGAAATGAAATTTTTATTGAATTCAAATGTGTCATACAATGGTAAGCAAACATCTATGTATGTATATATACATCATATAATATCACATTAACAAGGACTTATCTATAATGCCCATCCTTTATACATGGCCAATGTAAATTTTTGGCGGCAATCCCATAGTTAATGGATTCGCTACCATTAGATTGGTATCAATATGCTCTATATACACTTTGTCATTCCGTACTTCTTCTTTAACTGACATGAACTTTAAATCCATATGTTTGGTACCTCTCGAATATCTGTCATTCTTAGAAAAGAATACAGCTGCAGAATTATCACAATAAAACTTCAGCGGCCTAGCTACACTACACTGTCTATAATGTCAAGCTCTGAAGTAAAGTTCAGAAGCCACAATGCATGATTTGTGGCATCAAAGCATGCCACAAACTCAGCCTCCATGGTGGATGTAGCAATTAAAAATTGTCTACCACTTCTCCATAAAATGGCTCCTCCACCCATTAGGAAAACATACCCAAACGTAGATTTCCTTGAGTCTACACATCCTGCATAGTCTGGATCCAAATAACTGATCACCTCAAGGTGATATAACCTTCTATACATGAGCATGTGATCCTTAATGCCTTGCAAATATCTGAGAACCTTCTTTGCAGCCTTCCAGTGGTCCATTTCGGGTTTACCTTGATATCGACCTAACATTTCAAAAGTAAAGTTGATATCCGGCTGAGTGCATGTCTGAGCATACATTAAACTCCCAACCACTGATGCATAGGGAATTGATTCCATTTCCTTACGTTCCAAATCATTCCTTGGACATTGCTTTTCACTGAATTTATCCCCTTTCTGGATTGGAACTATCCCTAAGGAGCACTTTTCCATTCTGAATCTTTCTAATACCTTATTGGTATATCCTATCTGAGACAATCCTAACAATCCTTGTGATCTATCAAGGAATATTTCTATTCCTATCACATAGGATGCCTCACCCATATCCTTCATTTCAAAATTATTAGAGAGAAACGTCTTTATATCATGTAACAATCCTTTATCATTTGCAGCAAGCAGAATATCAACAACATATAGGACTAATATTATAAATTTGCTCCCACTAACTTTCATGTAGATACATCAGTCAACAGTGTTTTCCACAAATCCATATGACGTAATGGTATCATTAAAGTTTATATACCTTTGTCTAGAAGCTTGTTTAAGTCTGTATATTGACTTATTTAATTTACACACTAGATTTTCCTTTCCTATGGTCATGAACCATTCGGGTTGGTTCATATAAACTTTCTCATTTAAGTCATCATTCATAAAAGCGATATTTACGTCCATTTGGTGAAGCTCTAAGTCATAATCAGCTACCAAAGTCATAACAATTCTTAAATAATCTTTCTTAGATATTGGAGATAAAGTTTCTTTGTAGTCAATGCCCTCTTTTTGAGTGAAACCTTTAGCGACAAGTTTAGCCTTATATCTTTCAATGTTGTCTTTTGAGTCACGCTTGGTCTTAAAGACCCATTTACAGCCAACTTGAACCCTCGGGAAACTCAACTAGATCCCAAACCTTATTATCGTCCATTGATTTCAACTCTTATTTCATAGCATTGAGCCACTTTTCAGAATTGTCACTTTCAATGACTTGTATGACTGAGACTGGATCCTTATCAATGCTCAAGTCACATTCATGTTCAAGTGAATATACAATATAATCGTCAGAAGTAGTTGGTCTTCTTTGTCTTTCAGACCTTCTTAATGTTATTTCTTGTGGTTCTTCCATCATTTGATCATTAGTAACTTCATTAATCGACTCATTAATTATTTGTTCATCTTGTGGGTTTTGGATATTATCTTGTTGTCTCTGTGTGTTATTTGATGGTAATATAACTAGAGGAACAACCTCAGGAGGCGTCTTTGGTGAAGAAGATTCATCAGAAGTCTCCATAATATCCACCTTTCGTGATTTATCACTCCCACTGGTTTGAGCATTCTCAATGAAACTAGCAATTCCAGACTCAACTATTCTCGTACTATGGTTAGGACAATAAAATATGTACCCTTTGACTTTTCCAGAGAGCCGCTAAAGAAACCACTAATGGTTATTGCATCAAGTTTCTTTTCATGTGGGTTGTACACTTTTACTTCTGTTGGACAACACCAAATATGGAGATGTCTTAAACTGGGTTTCCTACCAGTCCATAACTTATAGGGAGTTTTAGGAACTGCCTTACTGGGAGCCTTATTTAGCAGATACACAGTCGTCCTTAATGCGTACATCACAATGACTCAACATTGACCTAACCATTTTCATTAGAGTGCGATTATGCATTTCAGTCACACCATTTTGTTGCGGTGTGTAAGGCATAATGTATTGAGTATATATGCCTCGACTTTCGAAAAACTTTGCAAATGGTCTTGGACATTATCCATTCTCATTATATTTTCTATAATATTCACCACCTCTATCAAACCTCACAACTTTAACCTTCTTTTCAAGTTGCCTTTCAACCTGATCAATAAATACCTTTAGGACATCCAATGATTGTGATTTTTCATGCAACAAATATAGGTGCAATAACGTGAGTAATCGTCTATAAAAATGATGAAATACTTTTCACCACCCCAAGATGGAACATCAAAAGGAGCACAAATATTTGTGTGTATCAATTCAAGAAGTTGGCTACTTCTTGTGGTTGGGTTCTTTGATATGTGTTTAGTTTGTTTTCCTTTAGTACAATCTAAACAAACATCGCAATCACCAAAATCTAATAGAGCTAAAATATCACTTTTTGTTAACCTCATTATCCTTTCTATGGATATATGGCCTAATATTTTATGCCACAAGTAAGCTGAATTCTTATCAAAATCTTTAAGCTTGCTACCAACATCATGTTCAACACTAAATAAAGATTCTTTAAATTTAAAATCAAGATTGAAGCAATATAAAACATTCATTAATGTACCAAAACCGAAATAGTACAAATGTTTACATAATTTAAACCCAGAATGCTCAATCTTAAAATTAAAACCTATACAATCTAGTATAGCAATAGAAACCAAGTTCCTGGAACATTTAGGAACATAAAGACACTTTTCTAGATTTAAATAGTTTCCACTATCTAGGATCCATTTGTATGTCCCAATTCCATGAACTCGTGCCTTCATTTTGTTTTCCATGTAAAGAAACTTCTCAGTTTCATGGGTTTAGATCGAAAGAAATCTCTGCATAATATGTGATACATGAGTTGTTACACCAGAGTTTAACCTCCAAGTAATATTAGAAACCTCAATAAGAAATAATTTATCTATAACAGAAACAAAATGTTTACCTTTCTTTTCGAACCATTTCTTCCTTTTAGGATAATACTTCTTATAGTGTCTATTCTTCATATAAAAGAAGCACTTCATTTCTTTATGGATTTTCCCTTCTTTAATGGGGATCTTTTCCTTCCCCTTTCCTTTGTTCCTATTGCTTGGCTTGAATCTGCTGGTGCTACTTGGCTCCTGAATGGACAAGTGAATAAAGTCATTCTTAATTTTCTTTAACCTCCTCCTCTCCCGGTATTACCTGGCTCCTTAATGGACATGTGAATGGAGTCATTCTTAATTTACTTTAACCTCCCCTCCTCCTGAATGAGCATGACCTTTACTTCTTGAAAATTTCATTTCTCCTTTATGGTGTTATAGGTCACCTGGAATTGGCCAAACTCAACAGGAAGGGAGTTAATGATGAATTGTACCAAGAATGCTTCTGTCACCTCCATCCTCATTCCTTTCATTTTTGCAGTCAGATTTGCCATGCTAGTTACATGATCATGAATGGGTTGCGACTAGTCAAACTTCTTGGTCGTCAGCTTTGTCATGATATTTCCCATACAAACTTATCAGTAATGTCTGATTGGGAGGGAGTCATAAGGTGGTATGATGATGAAAATGGATGACTTAACGATTGGAGTGTAGGAGGTCGTGGGTTCGAGTCCCACGATCAACAAAAAATGGGAGTTATAAGGTGGTTTGATGGTTAGGGTGAATGAGGTTGACGGTGGAGTCTCACCCACACCAAAATACTAACATATTAATAATTGCCGATAAAAAATGTCTGATTGGGAGTACTCCTTGATCATTCTCATAAATTCTCTTGCATTATTCGTCTTAGGCATAGACGGTTTGACATTGTCAGAGACTAACATTTTCATCAAGCTAAGACTCAACTTGTTTGACCGCTCCAAGCCTCATACAGAGTCTTGTCTGCCTCCGAGCTAGTCTCAGTTTATGGTTGGTACATTATCCATAATGATGGCCAAGTCCAACTTCATAACACCCAGTGAGAACTGGATCTATTCGGACCAATCAGCATAGTTCAGTCTGTTGAACTTGACACATCCGTTGTCTAAGGCGAATGCATGGAATGAAGCTGAAATAAGACATGCTCACACTTTAATGTTTTGAATAAATCTTTATGGATTCAAGCAAACTTTTATTCATGCACTTAATTTATCTTTGTATAAAATTTAAATGTATTAAACTTTAATTAATGATGTCCAATATTATTCTTTATTGGATAATTAATCATACTTTTTAAACATGCATATTATCTTTGGATAAACGAATACAAACAAGTATGTTTAAAAACTTTAATGTCATTAAATACATGCAGTGATCCACCTTTGGGTGATCAAAATATGTGTTATAATTAATGAACAAACCTAATTAATTATTCTTGCAGCATCATAATCTTAATTACATGCAATGATCCACCTTTTGGTGATCAAAATATGCATCATAATTAATAAATAAACATAATTTATTTTCCTTATAACATCATAATCTTAATTGTAATTTATGTACACTTAAAATATTATTAGCAATTTAATACATCTAGCATTCATGTTAGAGGAGTATTGAATTTAACATTCTTACAAAATAGCATCAGCCCAAACAAATAACATGAATTATTATACTGAAATATGTTATTTTCATTCTTAAAATTTTGATATGAGAAAATAATGATGCACTGTTACTTTGGAAGTCACAATATAAAATCCAATAGTAAACACGTTTCCAATTCGGTCATAAAATTAAAACATGATTCTCAAATCATTTTATAAACAAAGTATGTTGTACTATAGATGCATGTTTATTCATGTATACATTATTCATTTCTAGAAATACAAGGAATGTCATAATGTTCATAGTTTGATGCTCTGATACAAATTGTTAGACTTTTAAAACTTTTATAAGTCTTTGATGGTTCATAAGAACCCCTTAATTTAGGACCTTAACATTACAACATTAATATCTGATAAAATAATAGAGTAAGGAATAGTTGGTTCCATTTGTGTTTCCATTTATGCACTTTCTAGTTGCATTTCTGGTTGTCTTTGTTCTCACCTCTCCACATTCCCCTTGTGCATTCCTTCATATTATGAACTCGGTTTCCTTCATTCTCTATATGGCACTACACTTTCTTTACTTAGTAACTAATGTTTCTCTAATTCTCACTTTGTGTTTCTATTTATGAGATAGCAAATGATTGCATGAAATAAAATGATTTTCTAATGCATGAGTGTGTCTCTTTATAGAAGGGTTTAAGAGGAGTTATTGGATAAAGTAACTCCTCCATTCTCACGGAAACTACCTATGAAATGGAAGGAGAGAGAGTTAACAACCCTCTTAATTTTTATCGTTATCAATGTGCTTATGGTGAGGCGATTGTGGTTTCAAACTCAGTATGTAATCATAAAGTCACTTATTGAGCATTGAAATGCACACCATGGATGAAGCAGAGATAACGCAGTATACAAAGACTAATTGTGAAAGTCACGAAGACACAAAGCAGAGACGACGAAGGCACTATGTAGAGCAAATAGACCGAGAGTTACAAATGAGGTAACTTAGGTCTTCTATCTCAAACTTTATAACCCTTCATATACCCTTGTTTATTATTAATGGAAAAAATAATAAATTATATATTAATTTTATATTTATTGGATAATCATAAACAAAAGATATATAAAGTATTATACATATTAGAATAGAAGATGTGTTCGCTATAAGAGTAAAACTGGAACCCATAAGTTTTTGCTCTCTACTTTTAAACACACTCATTCTTTGTAAACAAGCATAAGAAACCAAATTAATTCACTTCAGTTTGGAGAAGTTAACTTCCAACAAAAAAACCGAAACCAATCAAAAAAATAAAAGACAATAAACATATAATGTAATATTAAACTATTTATGAGTATAACAAGACGATTGTTTATAAGTGTAAAGTTGGTTCCCAAAATTGAATATTCGATTCCTAAAAGTAATATTTATTGGAAGAAATAATCATAAACTCAAAAATATTTATTTCCTTATCTATAAAATGAAAAATACTTTTAGTAGTACAAAAAAATTATTTATGAGTACTTACATATTCACCAATAGTAGTAGATTCACACTCACGACCCTATAGCTATGAGTCAATTTCTTACTAACTATATCAACTGTTGACAAATATATTATAAACTAATCAATAGATTATTGTGCAAAGAACAACAACCGTTGAAGGAACATATACAATACACTATTATTGGTTAACACTAACATAATCAATAATAAAATCTAAAAACGACAACTATTGTAGTACTTCAAAAGTGATATAACATAATGTCTTCGAAGAGGCAATGACTTATTATTTTGATGGGCAATATTTTCAAATATAGCTGTCATTGTTAATGCATTTGAATATTCTTATATTTTTATCAATAGAACTATTATTCAAGTATCTCATCAAAACAATAATACAATAAAATAATAAACTTTAAAAAAAATAGGTGAATAAATTTTCTGATATTTAAAAAAATATAAAATTGTTTTCATTGCTTAACAAATAATTATAAAGTAATTACTTATTTTGGTCCTCATTTTTTGTAGGTACTAATTTAGTCCATTAATAATTTTAAGTTACATTTTCGTCTCTAACAAATTCAACGTTAGATCATGTTAGTCCTCTTGTCATCTTGGGTTTCCGTTAACTGTGACAAATTAAGTGTTGACGTGTGGTCTACTAGATGGTTCTATATGTACAAGTTGTCATGTAACAAATTTGCAAGTAGTAGTTTTTTTTTTGCCCCTCACAAGACGACGTCGTTTTCTAAAATAATATTTTTAAACAAATAATAGTTTTTTAATAAAAAATAAAAGTTTGAATAAAAAAATTAAAAAATATTATTATAAATTTTTTAATAAAATAAAATAACTTTATTTAATAAAATACTTTTTTATTGAATTTTTAATTTTTTTTTAAAAATTTCTCTTCATCTTCTTCGGTCCATCTTCTTCATCAGATCTTACTGAGAGGTAGAGATGGAGATGTCGATAAGGTAGAGGATTTGGATGAGAAGATATGGTAAAGAGGATGGCGGAGAAGATGAAGAGAAGATTTTATTTTTAATTTTAAAAATTTTATAAAAAAGTTTATTCTACTAAAAAATTGTTTTAATTTATTAAAAGTTTTATAATAAATGTTTTCCTAAAAAAATTATTAATTTTTTTTTATTTAGAAAATTTATTTTAAAAAGCGACGATGTTTTGTAAGAGGAAAAAAATTTAAAAAAAATTCGCTTGCCGACATAACAACTTGTACATGTAGGACCATCCAACATGACACGTCAACACTTAATGTGTCATGCGAATAAATCTGTTACAGTTAGCGTAGCCGAGATGACGAAAGAATTAACGTGACTCGATTGAATTTGTTGAGGACGAAAATGTCACTTAAAACTTTTTAAGCACTAAATTAGTACTCACGAGAAAAATGAGAGATACGATATTAAACACAAATAATCAATTTGTCACATAACAAATAGGAATACTAACTTGGTAATTCTCATTCTTTTTATACACACTAGCGTTTCGATTCGACAGATATTTTGTGTCTGCCAACCCGCATTCTTATTTTATGATATTAAGTATTAAATTTGTATTTTTTTATTTTAGAGAATTATAATGTTTTTTATTGGGTGTTATAATTTTTTGTATTTATTATAATATTCAACTTAAAGTGAGATGTATTAATTATAGTTATCTAATATTATATGGTTTTATTTTAGAAATAAATAGAATTATGGTGGTAGTTATTTCAAATTTTGACTTTATATAGTACTAGTCTGTACAAGCACTTCGTGTCTGCCGACAAATATTGCATGATATTATATATTCAATTTTTATATATTATATTTTTTTATTTATGACAATGTTTAATTTAAAGTGAGATATATAGTTAATTAATGTATTAGTGGTAGTTGCTTAGGATTATATAGTTTTTTTGTAAAAATTAAATAATATTAAGGGCAATATAGGAAATGAAAATTACACCATAATGAAAATTACACCATAATGAAAATTAGATATAGATATATAGTATAGATATAGATAAATTATGATAATTTTATTTTGGTACTTTTTATATTATTGTATTAATTAATTTCTAAAACTAAATTATCATTATTTAAATATCATAATATTAATTGAGTGAAAGAGAAAGATGATGTGTCCTGATAATTGCAAAGATAATTCTACAAAATATTTGAAACTATTGAGAAATTTATTGTTAATAAACGTTAACTAAGTTTCTTAGTTGTGACTTTTTTTAAGAGGGTCCTATAGGCTATAAAGGTGATTCAGGGTAGTAATATTTTATTAAATAAGATTTTTTAATATAAAAGTTTTTAAGTGAGTTAGGTCAAACATTAAAACTTATCTGACGTCAATAATAAAATTCAAACTCACATCATGTATGAGGTAATTTTTTACCAACTAGTTAGCCTTCACTATCTTAATTTTTTTTCCTTATATATATATATATATGCTTAAAGCTACTTTTTTTATAATAAAAAACATATTTTCATAGAAAAACTACATATACTTAAAGATTCCAAATGAATGGTTGAATTATTATGTTGCCAAAAATATATGCTTGAACACATAATAAAAATCTTTAACATTTGATTTAAAATAGTAGAAAGTCTTTATTAAATTTTAAATTCATATTAACAAATTAATGATGCTAATCTAAATAAATAACATTTTCTTAAATAGAGATGAAAACAAGTCAAACTTAGGTTTTACTTAGTTTATTTTGATAAAAGTTTATTCAAAACTAGATTCGAGTTCGATAAATATTGTTTTTCCAAGTCGAACTTGATTTCAATTGACGATCTGTTTGGTTCAACACATCGCCTAAAATTGGTTTTAGTTCAATGCGAGATCATGACCTCTTTAGTTCAACTTAATAGTTTGATTCCTCAAATTGAATAATGATTATTTATTTAATATAGATAAACATAAAAATTATATATGTGTATATACTCAATTTTAATTCATTTATCTAATATGTTCAATTTTTTTTGCTCAAATTCAATTATTTTGGTTCATAAATTAAATTTATAAAACTACATGAGGAATATATTTCGGAACATATATTAGGTTCATTCTATTCAGTGTTGGCCATAATTTTAATAAAGGTGCCTCTAAATTTTTATTTTTCATCTTTACTTTGAAATTACAGTCTATATGTACATATTTTTTTCACATTCATGGTTTATGTGTTTAGGATACTTATTATTAATTAAAAAAACAATGTAATATGTACATAATGTTAGTATCAAGATTTATATACAATGATTATATTATCTATTGTTCATTTAAATTATTTTTATTAAAATGATGAATAATGTCATATAATAATAATAATAATGTATAAAACTCATACTTGTATACACACAAAAATAAAAGTGAATTCGCATTAATTTAATCTCGATAGAAATACAAGTAACCGTTCTAGGCCATGATGCATAAAAGCACCCCACTATTGAAATTGAAATATAGGATCTCATAAAGGAATAAGAGTGAATGAAACTTCATAAGGATGAAGATGACACCTCAATGAATTAAATTAACCAGGAAGTGAAACTGTAACACATTCATTACTTCACCTCATTTTCCATCTATTCTCTTCTCATAAAACACACTCACGTAAAAAAAACCACTCATCATTAAACACAGACACTAGTGGTATTTCACACCACTATTCCATAAGGCTAAAACCTCAAACACCATTTCATTTGATCAATTTCACAAACAGGTTGTGGTCGTTATTATTTTGATTATGGGGGACAATCAAGAAGTGGAGAGCAGCGATTTCACTTCCGAGGACGAAGGCACAAAGGATTATCGACGCGGTGGTTACCACGCTGTTCGAATTGGCGACAGTTTCAAGAGTGGTCGCTATGTTATTCAGAGCAAGCTTGGTTGGGGTCACTTTTCCACTGTTTGGCTCGCTTGGGATACCCAATACTCTGTATATCTCTTTCTCACTATCAAAATTGTTTCTTTTTATTGGGTTTCGTTTTTCCAATTTCGTAGTTGTGAATTGTAGCAGCTTTGTTAGTTCAGTTATATGGTACCAGTTTTCTAATTTGTGGTTGCAGTTGCGTTTAACGCAATTGCGGATAATTGCGGGAAAATGCAGTCGTGGAGACTCTCAAAATTGTATTATTGCGATTGGGGAGTGTAATTTAAAACACTGTATGGTACAATAATTTGTAATCTATAAAGAATACAAGACATGATCAATAATAATTATTTTCATAATCGTGAAAACAGGAGCATTTTCTTTTGATATTTTGATCTTTTTGCCCAAAATTGATGTTTGAGTTTGAATCATTCTGATCAGGGGGGATTCAAAATTATAGGAGAAAAAAATGAAAAATCATTAACTATTTCCTGCCAATAGGTTTGTTTTTGTTCAGTACTTCAGTTATATGGTGGTCTCATTAGTTTATAATCTACAAAGAATAGAAGGAATTGTCATTTGGCAGCTGCCAACTATTTATTTGTTTTTGTCTGAAGAAATGGGAATAATTATATATGCTTTTAGCCATAGCCCAATCATTTACCTGTTTTCTGAGAATTAATCGCTACACCTTTTTCGCCTAAATATGGTACCCGTTAAGCATTTCATTGGCTGCTAGTTATGCTTAATAGAATTTTGAATGCATGACAACTTACCATGGGTACCATAACCATCACAGTACCGTAGCAATTCCCTTGTTATTTGCATCATTGGTACGACTATGTTTTTTGTGTATGGAGATCTGTAGAAATATGTGGCTTTGAAAGTTCAGAAGAGTGCTCAGCATTACACAGAGGCAGCCCTAGATGAGATAACAATTTTGCAACAGATTGCAGAGGGAGATCAGGATGATAAGAAATGTGTGGTGAAGCTTTTGGATCATTTCAAGCATTGTGGTCCAAATGGGCAGCATGTTTGCATGGTGTTTGAGTGCCTTGGGGAAAATCTTTTAACTCTTATCAAATATTCTGATTATCGTGGAATACCTATCAACATGGTTAAAGAGATATGCTTTCATATTCTGGTTGGACTGGATTACTTACATAAGCAACTTTCTATCATACATACTGACTTGAAACCTGAAAACATCCTCCTTTTGTCAACCATGGATCCATCTAAGGATCCTAGAAAGTCTGGTGCTCCTCGTATTCTTAATAATACTAAAGATAAGACGGTAATGGAGTCAGGAGCTGCAAAAGACACAAAGACATCAAATGGAGATTTGATTACGAATCATAAGAAAAAGATCAAAAGAAAAGCTAAGCAAGCAGCTCTTGGATGTGTGGAGAAGGATGCTTCTGAAGGAGTTAATGGTAATCCCGAAACCTCTGATGCTGTGGAATCTTCACCAAATGTAAGTTCTCCAGGCACTAGTGGGTTGTTGGATACCGATGGAACAAACTCAAAAGAGCGGGGTAACAAAAAAGAAAGCCGTACAATGAGACAGAAGTTGTTGGCATCATCTGATCTCAAGTGCAAGCTAGTTGACTTTGGTAATGCTTGCTGGACATATAAACAGTTCACAAATGATATCCAGACAAGACAATATCGGTGCCCAGAGGTTGTCCTTGGATCAAAATATTCTACTTCTGCAGATCTTTGGTCTTTCGCTTGCATTTGCTTTGAGCTGGCTACTGGAGATGTGCTATTTGATCCCCACACTGGCGACAACTTCGATAGGGATGAGGTATGTATATTTTGTTTACTTATTATATGTTATATTTGATCTTTCTAACTTTCTTCAGTGAAATTTTAGGTTTTGTAGTCCTTGAATTTACAGAAAGGAGGTTACATTTCAATGAAATAAATTAATAATAATATTTTCAAAGTCACTCGTGTTGATAATGGCAATAAACCTACAATCTACACTAGCATTGGAGGTCCCTGACCAGTTCTGTCATTGGTCTGAGTTTTACAACTATGCTTTTCATCTGAGTTCAAATAAATCTATTTTTAAGAATACCTTTTCTGCCTTGAAGTTTTTATAGGTTCTCTGTCTGAGGAAGATACATTATCCTCTTTTTTCCTTATGTCTCTGCATTCCTTCTAGTAAAACGTGCAACTCTTCTTTTGTATGAAATCTTTGGTGTCTGGTATTGATTCAGTTGTGCGATAAAATTGAATTTACGAAGTCAGAATTGTTATTCTCTTTGGTTTACAAATAGAACTATTATAAATTTGAATTTCAAGTTTCATCTTCTATCTTCTATGTTATACATTCAAGCCAACTCACTTGGTTTTTTTTGCTGTTGGAGCTGATGCTGTACTAGAACATCTCGAATTTGACTTGTTAACACCTTTGTCTTACCTTTCAAGTTATTAGATTGCTCCTATCCAGATGACAACATTACCTTGAAATTGAAAACAATGCTAACAATAAATACTAATAACCAAATTCTTAATATGCAAACGTCAATATGTAACAAAACTCGTAAATGATGACATGATTATTGCTTTGCTCAGCTACTCCAGAGCAAAGAAAATTCCTTGGGATGAACTACTCCTAGGTTGAAGACATGCTTCTAGTTATCTACGCACTTAGAAATCTTCTGAATCTGAACCACTGGGTCCCAAAATGATGTAGCCCTATATCGTCAATAGTGTGCTATAGACAGTGACAGAACCATAAATTTTTGGTAATGGGGGCAAAGATAACATATAAGCTTAAATGTTTAAATAGTGGAAACAAAGATAGCATACAAATATAAAAGTTTAAGTAGTTGCCGTAAGTATAATATACAAATACAAAAATTTAGGAGTGGAATTAACAAATATCTATCATGTAATAAAAAAGTTCAAAATTGTAGTGGCCTCACTATGCAATAATTGGGTCCGTCCCTGGCTATATCAGCATTGTGTGTGCAGGTCGTCATGCACACTGCATCACAGAGCACATTCAGTTGCGTCAGCTACCTTAATGTGGAATTGAAGTTACTGCTCATTTTTAATTATTTCCTCATTTATTAGCGTTTTTCGGCATTCCCCTCTCTCAAATGATGTTGCAATTTTTTTAATAAATATTTTCCTCAGTTTTTTCAGGTGAGCCACGGCACAATGACAAGACTTGTTGCCTTATGAGTTGGATGTCATGGGCTCAAATCCTGGAAACAATCTCTCTACTATGCGGTGGTAAGGGTGTGTTTATATATATACCCTCCCGGACCCATTAAGTGGGAGTCTCGTGCACTGGGCCACCCTTTTTGTTTTTTCTTATGATTTAACCCTCACTTTAACTCAATCTCTATTTTGCCAAGAGTAGTCAATCCTAGATAACCGCATGGGGCGATTGACCTAAAACAACGCAACAACAGTATAGCTGATAGTGGGATGGCTGCTATAACTTAGATAGCAGTTATAGTAAAACATTATTTTTCATATACATACTAATCATTGATACAGAATTAAAAATTTACTGATGCGACTACAATTAATGTGAAGATAACTAATAACAATAAGTGCATAATAACTAAAACCATAACAATACGAACGTGGGTTTGGCCAGAGAAAGCTGAAAAAAATTGAAATTGACTAAGAAGCGGCATGAAACAGGTGTGGGATGCAGGGAACTTGTGAAAACAGAATGCAGAAAGTGTGAAACAGATGTAGCTTGCTAGGAACCTATTTAGTCAATCCATGATTCGCCGCTCCACGAAAACACGATGCAATGCTGTAGTGTGATACTGATGCATCTATGTAATAGCAGTGCTATAATATGCTATTGCCTATAGTGCTTGGAACTTATTGAAATGGGGAGAACTTGCATTTGTGAGTGCAGAAAGCTGTGAAAACCCCTCCCCATGCTATGGGTAAAATTGAGATCTATTGACTTTTACTGCTGGAAAACAAGATATTTGATGATATAAAGTGGGCAAAACTACCCTATCATGTGATATCCATGCTTCTGAGTTGAGAGACCATAACCTCATAATCCTACTTCAGTACCCTTCATGAGATTCCAATCAGTAGCCCAGGAAATCATTTGATTAAGAACATCAACCCCTGCAGTAAACCAGATAGGAATATCGCTTTCCTTGCCTAACTCATTGATGGGCTTTAAACCTAGACCTAGACTCATCATTCCCCCTATCTATGAAGTACCTTATCTAAGAAATCTTGTCTGACCTAATCATAGGCCTTCTCTAAATCTAGCTTGAATATAAACCACGATTTCCTTTTCTCATTATTCACCACCTCATTTACAACTAGAAGCACTTTATCCAAAACTTGTCTTTCTGCTATAAAAGTACCCCGATTTCCCGAATGTGTTTAGTTAACCAGTCTTGTGGGATGATACTTCTCTCCCTAATCTACCTGTCCTTTGTGGGCTCTTGAGTGATTAAAGCAGAGTTCATACTCATTCTAACCTTATAGTTGCTATTGAATTCTGCTATCAACTTTGAGATGGCTTCCTTTAACTACATCCCCACAATTCTGGAAAGTAAATTGCGAAACCAACACATTGCTCCAAACAGCTCTGTGAAAGGGCTTCACGGCCTGTTAGCTTGATCTTGTGATGGCGTTGTGATTTTATATGCTGTTTAAACTTGCCACCCAGTATTTGTTTTTAATGCTATTTCGAGTTTAAGCCTGGCTACTATTGGCTTCTTTTGAAACTTTATTTATAACACTTCATCCAGCAAGATTTTATGCTCCCAGTGTCAATGACATGGCTTGCTTTGTTTGCTGTAAAGTTACAACTTACTGAATTTCCTTATGCATTCCACTGTTAACATAACAATTCTACTGTTTGGGGATTAACCATGTTTTTTTCCTTTTATTATGTAGTTTTTTCTTCTGTGCTCAAATTTTGAAAACTGACTTTTTTTATGCTTGCATTTGTGCTTCAGTATGGATTTTAGTTTCTTATGCAAGTTTGTTCTATCTTTATTTTTATCTCAGGACCACTTAGCTTTAATGATGGAACTTCTTGGAATGATGCCACGGAAGGTAGTAATATTTTCTACTCATTTCTAAGCTCCTGTCTTCATTACGGCCATGGCTAATTTCATTATGCAAATTATGATTCTCAGATTGCACTAGGGGGCCGTTATTCCCGTGATTTCTTTAATAGATATGGTGATTTGAGGCATATCCGGCGATTGCGATTCTGGCCGTTGAACAAGGTCCTCATGGAGAAATATGATTTCAGTGAGCAAGATGCAAATGACCTGACTGACTTTCTGGTTCCAATCCTTGAATTTGTTCCTGAGAAACGGCCCACTGCTGGTCAATGCCTTCTCCATCCATGGATGAATGCAGGTCCACGCCTTCTGGAGCCGTCTTTGTCTTCTTCTAATCACAACGGAGCTGCAGATGCTACCATTTCTGACCAAAAGAGAAAAGACAAAGATGAGAGAGAGGCCATGGAGGCAGGAATGGGAAATATTGCTATCAACTCAGAAGCTAAACCACTCTTACCTTCTCCATCTAAGAAAGCCTTCCAAGGCAGCCACAAATAGTTCATTTAGCTATTACTCTATTCTTTGTGACTGTTTATGCACTTACTGAGCATGCCCCCTGCATTGTTTTTCTCATTCAATGATGACACTGGAAATTGTTTTAGGGTCCATTTGCGAGTTGAATTTTGGATTAGAATGAATGGAAAAGGAAGGTTTTAGAGTCATCTCACAAATGTATTTCATAGGTCTTATGTTCTCCCCTCCGAAATCCAACTCGCAAACAGACCCTTAGGGGATAATTGGTTAAACCGTGAATTGGTTGATGGGGTAGGACATGTTTGACAAAGGTAGCTGGGTTCAACTTCAACATTTTAAACCAAGTTGAATGCTGAGCTCTCCCTGTTAAGGCTACCATTCTGATATACTCATGCTTAATTGCTTATGATAGGTCAAAGATCTTTCCTTTGACTTATTTGTGAACTGTGTTCATTCTCATATCCCCTTGTACTAATTGATTTAAAACATTAAAAGACATTTTCAAGTTATTTTTCATTCTTAGTCTCGTAGCTTTGTTTCTAATCTGCAGCATTTCATTATCTCATTATGTGGATGCCTCTTGCATGAGGCACCATTTTTTTATAATGTTGTTAGAAAGCAAAAAGGTTTCTTTTTCAATCATATTACTAAACATTTTTCTTCTAATCAAGGGTGAATTTCTCTGTTGCAATGTTGTTAAAGTTAGAGGTGCCCCATGGCTGAAAATCTCTCTAGTAATCTCCAGTTCTGGAATATAAAGCAATCAAAGTTTCATTTTTTTATTTAAATATAATTTGAAATCTAGATGATTAAAATAATTTTATACAATATGTTAATATCTCCATCTATATTGCTCTCAAATATAATAAATTGGAATTAAAGTAAGGTTTTATTTTGTACTATCAAGGTATTCTTTACTTTTTTGGATAAGTAATTAATTCCTTTTGGAGTTTATGGTTACCTCTCTTAACAAGTGCTTCTAGGAATCGAACTTGATCTTTTGATCACCGTAGAGAAGAAAAGTAAGGTTTGTGTTAAGATAAGTGACAACTCCATCATTAGACTTATCGAGCTAGCTTAACTACATATACTTATGAGTTTAATTATTTGTATACAAAATGTAAATTAACACGGTATTTTTCTCTCCCCAGTGTTAATTCTTTTAGTAATAGTATAAGTGATATTCAAAAATAAAATAAAGAAATTAGAGTTTGAGTTATGCTTCTTCGGAAAGCTTATATTACAATGTTTAAGCTTTAGCATGGCACTAAGGAATGAATCAAATTAGCTCCCCTTTATATTCTGTGCAATTAGTTATAAAATTAAAGTTTAAGTTATTATGCGTCTTCTGAAAGTTTATTTTCGATTATTTAAACTTCACCATGACACTAAGGAATGAATCAAATCAGCTCCACTTTTATCAAATTAATGTTTTTAAATATTTTTAATATTTTTTGACGTCAAGTATCATATAAGATTATTGTCAACATTGATCCTTGAAAATGACAAAAGTTGAGAGAGATAGTTATCAGTCTTTATATTTTAATATTTAATGCACATTTATATATTATACATTTTGTTACTTTTTATACATTTTTTATTGTTTTTTATTTTTATAATAATACATTTTGCATAGTTAATTATAAATACATGTTTTTTTAATAGAAATTCCACTTTAAAATATTTGTTATATACAACAATCAAACCTTACTTCTTCGAAGTGAGGCCAGTTACATTAATCAAACATACTATAATGCTATATTATAAATTATGTTTACTAAGAAAATATTGATACAATTTTTTTAATAATTATGTTGCATAAGATATTTATTATATACATGAATATATTTCAATTTCGATTCCCGCAACCTTTGTGATCTTCCCCAATTTTCCATCTTCATTTTCTCTTTTATGTTTCTGTTGTTTTGGTGCCCAAGGCCATAAGGCATGTTTTTCCTTTTCCTTTTTTATTTCTATATATTGGGCCTTGTCTATTAAGCCCAATTGATAATAGGTATTTAAACTCATTCTTTCCCATTTTACTATTTAGTTAGTTAAGTTAGTTGGGATTTCCTAATCAAAACACTGAATTGTAAATACATGTTTACTTCTTCTTCTCTTTCTCGATGGTCATTGGAAACTAACACTATAGACATAGTGTTCAGTGTTTCTCTTCTTTTCCTTTCAACAGAAAATGGATTTACACCTCATTTGAGTTACACTAATTACACTAAATCTCATCATTCTATTCTTTTTAAATCCAACGATCTATATTATAACTTAAAAATCATCATACCTCTCTCATCACCCTTTCATTTATCTACTTTTATTTTTTATCTCCTAATCCTATTTGCTCTATCACTTTCATCACCGTGAAAATTTGCTAAATCCAAAATATCATTTCTAGAAAATTTCTATTCCTCCATTGTCAAACCTAAAGCAACCTATCATTCCAAATCTAACCCATCCCTAGCACAGGTTGAATAGCATTCCCAAATCCATTGTTCTTACATTTCAATAGAAAGGAATGACCATTGTTCTTACATTTCAAAAATCTTATCGGTCTGCAAACCAGAGACGAATGACCATAGTCCCAACCTTATCATCACTAGATGTGTACTAACCAATGAACCCACCCCCGAAACCTACTTTATTTTCTGACAAAATCAACCAAGCCTAACCAGTAACGACATGTTGTTGATATTGATTGAGTTTGAGAGCGCCGACTAAATCCATCCATAAACCTAAACCCCGGCTACTTTCGTAACCAAAGCGTCAAGACAACAACCAAAGGTAACCTTTGGATTCTTAAGTAGGGGGCAAAGAGGAGCTAGTAGGAATGCCCACCACTACATAAGCCACTGGTGGCTGAGAGAAAGCGAGCAGCACCTTGTATAGGTTGGGCAGAGCTTGAAGAAGGATTTGGGAATGTTATTCAACCTGCACTACTATTGGAGGGATGAGTTGGATTTGGAATGATAGGTTGTTTTAGGTTTGATAATAGAGGAATAGAATTTTTTTGGGAATGATAGGTTGGATTTAGCAATTTTTTACGGTGGTAAAAGTGATAGAGCAAATAGGATTAGGAAATAAAATATAAAAGTGGGTAAGTGAAAGGGTGATAAGAGAGGTATTGATGATTTTTAAGTTATAATATAGATCGTTGGATTTAAAAAGAATAGAGAGATGAGATTTAGTGTAATTGGTGTAACTCAAATGAGGTGTAAACCGATCTCATGTATATATATATAAATATAAAGTCACTTAGCAATTGATATCCTATATATATGGGTGACAAAAACGGGAACATATTTGTTGTCCCACAGTTTGTGACACTCTATGTGTCATGAGTTTATGACTGGTCAGAAAAATACTTAATAATTAAAATTTAATTTAAATATATTTTTTCTGACCAATTATACACTCATGACATATAGAGTAATACAAAGTGTAGGATAACAAATGTGTACCGACAAAACTTGTGTTTTGCCTAGCAAAATCACATGATTTTCATGTTGAAGTAATCAACACACATCCATTTCCCACACTCACCAACTAAAATCAACTAATAATTAAGAGCAGTCCATTGATGAATTTGAAACATAGGATCATCAATTTCATTTCATTTCATCCATTTGATGCCTCTAAAATGACATTCATAATTAATTACTTGTTAATTTCTGTATATAATCAAACTATTTCCAATTGGCCAGTAGCAATCCTCAACATTATACTATTCCCCATAAAACAATAATTATCAATTATTTAAGCTCTCTATTAGTTTTTAAAGTTGAATACATTATTTAATGAAGCCACCACCACTGGAAATGGGAGCAAGGAATTGGAAGTGGCTCTTAGGAGTTGCAACAGTCACTATAAGAGTCCAAATAGATTTAAGTGATATCATCTAAAAAGTTAGATACATTAATTGATAATGCTTCCAAAATTATATGGTTGTTTGAGGATTATGTGAGATCATGAAGAAGAGAGTTTGAGCGATGAGAAGAGATGTTGGGGTAATAGAGAAAAAGGAGTGAATGGGGTGTGTAGTAGAAGTGTTTGGATCGATTAAATGTGGGGACCACATCTTCTCAACCACATAATACATGTTTATATGTTATTATTAGTTATAAAAACATTTATTGATTAATATTTTAATTTAAATATATTTTCAATCAATTATAATAAATGATATATGAAATTACACATTTTGTCAAAAACGATATGTTCGTTTAAATTAGATAAAAAAGATGTTTGACTTTGATGAAATAACTACATTTTTGGGTATGGGGTTTAAAGTACTTCTTAGAGAGAAGAAATTGGGGTAGCTCAACCCATGTTTAACAAAATTGATGGGAATTGATTTGATAACTTAAGGACAATATGATTTTGGTGATTTTCACGGTTGAATGAAACAGATTTCATTATATATTTTAGTTTTTAGTATATTAAGTCAAATTTAAGTCATCTAATTTTTTATTTAGCAATGCACATCTATCAATAGCATATAACTATTTTGCAATTAAATCACCTTATCAATTCCCAAAATAGACAAACACACACTAGGAAAGTATTGACTAAGATACCAATAAAGTATTAATTTAGTGGTATAATATATATTACTCTCATACCAAGCTGATCAAGAACCAAGGCGAATTGTAATCTACTCTTTTACAAAGTGTATTTCACTCCCTCGATTAAGAAAATTAGAGTTACAAATATTTAATTTAAATATAGAATAACTTAATATTTTTTAAATTAATCGAATGTGATGAAAGTTGGAATGACGTATACAACAAGCTTTTTCCCATAATGAAGATACTAAAATAAGCATAAAAGGCTTTCTACTCGATATCCAGAATTACTCTATTTTACCTTAGATTGTATAGAATTTAAGTTTGAGTGAAATAATATTCATATAAAAGAAACAGAGGAAAAATAATGATCATATGATGAGTAAATGAAGCGAGTAAATGGGCTCATAATGTTTTTATTTTTACTTTTTAAATAAGACTGAAAATCTCATGAATAGAAATTGAGTCATATGTCAAAATCATTATTATGTTTTTTTATTGACTTGAATATGGTTTTATTTCATGAAAGTTCAGCAATGTTTTACTTTAATCCCCATAATGTTTTTTCTTTGGTTATGGTCAATATATGATTTAGAATTTTGGTTTTTATGACGTGTCAACCCCCAGTTGGCTACATCAGCAATTAATATGACACATGCCATATATTTGTTTTAGGCACACCATCTTTAAAAATTAAAACAATGTTTTTGGAAAATACAATAAGCAAAATCAACAAAATATAATGATTTTCATGTTTATATAGTCAACATACATCAATTTCCTATACCTACCTACTAAAAACAGCAAATAATTAAGAGCAGCCCTTGTTGAATTTGAAACATGGGATCATCAAATTTATTTAATTTCATCCATTTGATGCCTCTAAATTGACATTCATAATTAATTGGCAGTAGTAATCCTCAACATTATAGTATTTCCCAGAAAACAATCATTATCCATATTGTTTAAGCCCTCTAGGTGTCTTTCTAAAGTTCAATACATTATTTAATGAAGCCACCACTGAAGATGACAACAAGGAATTGGAAGTGGCTCTTAAGAGTTGCAAGTTGCAACAGTCTCTATAAGAGTCGATCCAGATTTAAGTGATATCATCTAAAAAATTAGATATAATAATTAATAATGCTTCCAAATTGGCTTCTTTGGTTAGTTGTTTTATAAGATCAGAAATATTTGTAACTTTGGAACAATTTTTGGGTTTAAATATAGAATATTGTTACTTTGACTTATGTTATAATGTTTAAAATTGTCCCAAAAGTTGCAACCCAAAGTCCAATGATCCTCGAAGATCGGACCTGTTTGGATTTAGCAAGACAACTCAAATTCCAACAATCCTCCTCCCACACATAAGAGCAATGGATTTGTCACAAATCTTGAATATTTTTCAATGTCTACAATTAAGTTACAAGCCTAGTATTGCCTACTGAAATTCTGAGTTTGTGACTTAGTTGCATAAGCTAAAAAATATCCAGTTTTGTAAATACATAGTTGTTCATGAAAAAATAAAATTATATGGCTCCAGAAAAAGTAAACAAAGAAGTTGATCAATTAGTGGTTGTACATTATGAGAATCACAAAGTAAAGCACAATAACGATATTTGTGTTAATAGTTGTAGGAGTATGTAGGATAATCAATAAGATAGTTTGGGTAATAAGAAGAGATCTTAGGGTAATAGATAAGAAGAGGAGAGTACAATGTATGAGTAAATGGGTTTGGGTGATTCAATGAGAAGAAGAAAGAAATTTGATGAAATAAGAGTGTTTTTTTGTTATATAAAAAATAATGAGGTTTAAAAAATATTTTTTGAGATTTAAAATACTTTTCCCAATAGACAAATATTCTATCTAGCTAAGCCCATTTTCAACATATAATTGATGGGAATTGATTCAGTAACTTTAAGACATTATAATTTTGGTGATTTGCATAATTGAATAGTAAATATTTCAATATATTTTAATGTAATTTGTTAAGAATAAAATTTGTACAATCTATTTTTCATTTGGCCATATACATCTACCAAAGTCAAATATCTAGCAAAATGCAGGCTCAGAGGACATGGATCCATATGGCTATCGTTAAGTCTAAAAATTACCTTAAATTATAGAATTAATAGACCATTTTTTACTATAAAAGTTTATTATGTTGAATTATTTAGGGGATTGAATAGGTCTCGGTTTGATGGTTAGGCTAGGTTTGGCTAGGTCTTGATTCGGTTGGATGATGTATATTGCATTAGGTTTGTGTATGACCAAGGGTGTAGGGTTTTGGGACACGGTTAAGTGTGTTTGGTTGGGGTATGAGTAATTGGCTACGGTTTGGGGAGGAATGAGTGAGTAGGGTCACGACTTGGGGGTTTTAGGGTTAAGTGTATGAGTGGATGTAGGATTTATATTTGGGTCAAGTGTAAGGGTAGTTTATGGGAAGGTTGGTCACAGATTGATGATGAATCTGTGGGAATTGGATGACAGTGTGCGTGAGGCACAAAGGAAATAGATAAGGTATGGAAGGGTGAATCACCACAAGCATGGATTGCTTGATAAGCTAAGGAGGTTTGCCACAATCAAAGATGCTTGATAAGAATAAAGTGCTGGCCACGACCAAGATAAAATTTAGGAGAAATTCTGAACTAAACAACTCAATTTCTAATCAAATTAAACTTGATTTTATTCAATGATAAAAAGAAAACATAAATAGAGTTTCGGCCAACCCTTAGGCTACCATAAAAATTTGACTAAGTCTAACCTAGATTACATTTGAAATTTGAAATTAAAAATCCTATATAATCATGTAAACAAATTAAGGATCATCCGAGATATATATTTGATAATTTGACTTGGCGTTGAAGTGCTTTGGCCGAGATTCATGTTTTGTTTGACTTGACTTGGTGAATTTAACTTGCATTGGCCGAGTTTTGTTGTAGCTTGATTTAGATAAGGTTTGAGCAAATATTTTACCAAATCATATCTATATTGAGTTTGAACTTGGCTAGTTGTGAACTTGATATATTAGTTTGGTGAATACTTCTCTTGAGCTCCATAAATTTCTTGGCCGAAAATTTGATGAGTAGCATTCTATCTCCTATATTATCTTTAGGCCTTGAGATTAAGGTGGTCAAATTTGGGTTGTTGAGAATTTGATTTAATCTCCTTATTATCTTCAAGCCCCGGCAGACCCATTTTGAATGATTCAAGCCTCTCCTTAGATTTTGATTAATACTATCAACTCTTGAAGACTAAGCTAACCGAAATCAACCTTCCTTGATCTTCACCTCATCTTCTAAGATTTTAACCATGTGTTGATTTGTATTTGAGTCAAAGCCGAAATGGAAGGCTAATTGAATAAATCTCCTTACTTATCTTTAACCAAAGGTTGAAACTCCTTGAATTTGAGTCGTGTTGTCCTCAAGAGATTTGACCATGCTATATGTTTTGTATGAGGCACCCAATTTGTTATTTCCTTCCTATCTTCATGCTAACTTCAATTTGAAAGGTTCTAGTCGTGCCAACTTGCTTTAGTCATGCCCAACACCTGAATCAAGCTTGAATTTGAATCTCACAACTTCTCTAGTTGTGCCATGCTTAAGACAAACCACTTGGCCACAATTGGACCATTTTACAAGGAAATAAAATAATTTCTCAACCCATGTTACATGACTTTATTTGAAAGATAAATAAAAACTTAAATAACAAAGAAATAAAATCCTAAGACTACCCATGAGAATTAATTCTCATTTATTAAAACTTATGCAAATAAAATTAAACTAAGTTAAAATAGAAGGTAAGGACATAAATGCTCTTCATACATGTGGTCTCCAGGGTCAATTGTGCCTTTGGTGAGCTTGAGTGGTCCTGATTTGGCTTTAGTCCTAGTCATAGGACCTTCTTTACTTGTCTTGACCCTTGTCTCAAAGGTTGGCCTAGGATGGTTTACATCATTAAGAAATTCATATTATATTACTTTTATATCATTCTAGATGCAAAAAGCTAAAAGAGTATGATTCTGGTAACCTTGCAAATGAAGCATGCAATCTACGCATGCAAGGAGAAGAACTCGCTCAATGCAACAAGCAAACATTGAGAGAATTTAATTGAACAAACAAAGTTCTAGACATTATTGAGAAGAAAGAATAATGATAAAACATGAATTTTTCCACTTGTTTTTTGTTTGAAAAATCATAGCCTTGAACTAGTGTAAAATAGTTGTTTTTCGTATTTAATGCTAAAAAGATAATGTTAGTATTTGAATATGTTTAAAGGTGATAATTTTTATATCAAAGGAACCTTTAAATAGTGTTAGACCATGAAAAGTTTGGATTTTTTGCACTTGTTTTTTGCTTGAAAAACTATAGCTTTGAAGAAGTGTAGAATATGTTATTTTTCTATTTAATGCTAGAAAATATAATGTTAGAGTTGGAATGTGTTTAAAGGTGATGATTTGTACATCAAATGAACTTTTAAATAATTTTTAAATCATGTAAAGTTTGGATTTTTTTCACTTGTTTTTTGCTTGAAAAACCATAGTCTTGAACAAGTTTAGAATATTATATTTTTGGTTTTAATGCTAGAAGATTTAATGTTGGTGTTTGAATGTGTTTAAAGTGATGATTTATACATCAAATGACCCTTTAATATGTTTAATGATAAGTTGAAAAATCAAAACTTTTCTTGGTAATAGGTCTAAAAATCGTGGCCTATATGTAGGGGTGGCAAAATGGGCTTGGCCCGACGGGCCAGCCCGTTCGGGTAGGTGTTTTTAGCGGGTCGGGCTAGGGTTTTAGCCCAAAAGTCCGTATTCAACCCATTTTGGAAGCCCATTTTTTAGACGGGCCATTGAGGGTCGGGCCAACATTAAAATTAAAGTTCATTGCTCTATCATGTTGCTCATTGCAATTAAGATTAAACTTTTACGATTTTAACTTATGTTTGAATCCTTAAGCATATAATTATTCTTTCTCTTTGTAAAATGGACATTTAATATCTCATTATGTAATTATCTATTATCTTCACTCTTATCCAATTATTGTGCTTGTTATGAGAAGGTGGAGTTTCACTGACAATTAGGGGTGTTTGAATCAAGTTTAAACATTTAATTAATTGAAATAGAAAATTGGAAACTCAAATAGAACTGCTGATTTTGATTCCTTTTGGAAAATTAATTGAATTCGACTGAGTTTCAATTTATATTTTTAATGTAGTCGAATTCAAATTAAATTGAGTAATATATATATATATTATTGTGATTGATTTATAATATAATAGTTTTGATTCTTTTACATTTATAAAACTTAGGAGTTATAAGCTCTATTATGAACTAGGAGTCCAAAAGTTTAAGACTATGGTGGTTTATTGTTTAGAATTTACAAGTTTTATACTAATGTAATATGTTATTATGAGATTGTGTCTTTTGTTTGTGATTTTTTGTTTTAAAAGACATTTATGAATGGTTTGAATTATTTATTTTGTCTAAAAGTTTTTAATGTGTGTTTAAAAAAAATAAAATGGGCCAGCCCGCCGGCCTGTCAGCCCTATCAAATATGGGTCGGGCTGGTATTTTGAGCCCTTTTAATAATAAGGGTCGGGTCGGGCCCGTATTGCCACCCCTACCTATATGTGTTTAGGAAAAAAATTAGTTTCTATCTTTGAAATCTAAAATGTTTATGAGTTGATTTTTTTTGAAAGTGTAAAGTAATATTGTTAGAAATGTATAATGAAAATTATGGAAAATTAAGGAAAATTATGAGTTTTTATTGAAAAAGTGTTGTTGTAAAAGTATTATGTGTTAAGAGTTTGATTAGTGAATGATATCCTTTGACTTCCAAGATCAAGTAATGATTTGAGATAAAAGATTACTTATAAAAATCTTGACTTTATAAACTTGAAGTTTTATGAAGTCTTGGATGGTAAACTAGTTAAAGTCAGAACATTGTTAAGATAAGTTTACTTTAAATTGGCAAGTTTAACTTAAGAAATATTGATTTAAAATGTTAACTTTAATATGTTGTTCTTGGTTATGTGATCAACACTAGCAACCCTTGTGGTTATGAATGAAAATGTATTGAGATGACCATAGAAACCCTTGGATGAAAGTGATTGAGTTCATAATAGATTAAAAGATGTATTTACCTTGGGGTTATCATGCAAAGATTTAATTCGCAAACCACTAATTTGTTTTTGTGTTCACTTCCGAAGCTTCCGAAGTTGGACAACCTACTCGTTCACACAAAAAAGGAATCACTCACTCGACAAACTAAGGTGGGAGAGAATACATCGTGACATAGTGGTGTCAAAATATGACATCCATACCTCCTAAACTACCTCAAAAGTTTGGAGTTGTTTTAAGTATTAAGAAATCCTGTACTTAATCAATTGTGTGTTTGTTTGGATTAAGTACGTCTGATTTCTTAAGCCATATCGTTTAAGTTAGGTCCTTGTATGGAGTAATGTTGTGGTTATCCATGGATGAACATTACTTGAATAATCGTAATTATGATAATCGTTTAATGCTTAGGTAATAATCGATTATTAGAGCCCCCGCTTGAGCGGCAGGCTTTCGCTTGGGCGAGAAGCCTCCAACAAGTTGGGCGTGAGGTCCCAATAATTTTTGACTTATTTTCGTCGCTTGAGCGCCATGCTCTCGCTTGGGCAAGAGGTCTCCAGTAAATTTTGCTTGCCTGTGTCGCTTGAGCGACAACTCTCGCTTGGGCGATAGGTCCCTAGGAAGGTTGGATATTTTTTATCGTTTGAGTGTCAACTCTCACTTCGGAGAGAGTCCAATTATAACCTTTCTACCAAGGTTTCATTTTCTTCAAGTTCTAGTTTCTCAAACCCATTCTTTTTCAATAAAACCTATAAACATCCTTTGTTGGGGATAATGTACTCCAAATATGTAAACCTCGTAAGAAGGAACAATCACATTTGACTCTTGAGATTTCGTACAAGAAGTTCATCATAACTAAAGTAATAAGTGCTAAAAATTACATTGTTAAAGGCAAGGCCCGAAAGATTATGTTTTTCCCACGCAGCGAGATCGTCTAACCGTAAGAGGCTTGGTCATTGGGCCATCCAAGATGATTCAACGATGGTTCATAGTGGTGATGAAGTTTTCCTCTGTTGATGTTAAGATTGGGTACCACTAGAAGCATTCCCAATAGGACATGTCTTAGGATGAGTCAATCGTAATAAAAGAATGATTAAAAGATTTAATATGCTAACCTCGGTTAGTGTACACATTCATTGTGAATAATGAAATAGTGGAGAGGAAAATTATGGGAGACGAACGAGCCCCGAGATGTTGAGAGGGTTGCTGATGACGGTGATGCTTCAGCAAAGCCTTGAATGAGAGTCTAAGTGAGACGAGTCCCCTGTATTCCTAGATGAGGTATTCTGTTGGATCATATAGTTCTCACAGTGCAAACTAGACGACCTTTGACAACCCCTCTTTGCAATGAGGATAGATAAGAGGGATGTCCATAAAGTGTTTGATACGACACAGTCCTGGAATGGGCAGTTCCTTTGAAATAGATCGATCATATATCATTGTGAGGAATAATTTGTTGCGTTCAAATCGGCTTGTTATGGGACTTGTTCTCTCGGTTATTTCCGAATAGTTTATTGGGAGGATATTGGTGTAAGGATGAATGAAATAAACATAGTATTCATACATTGAACTTGTTGATTTTGATCCTCATAGTCTGAGTTACAACATTATTCATCATTTGCAATTATGTACGTGATAATATAGAATGTATATTATGTGTGTTATGTCTGAATGTGATATTCTGTATAAATTCACACTATTGATGAAAAATATTCATTGGATGTCTTACTCCCTTTCTTTCTACTTGTTTTCGGTACACGTTCTCATCTAGATGGACCGATCGGCGAAGATTCGGAACTACCGATTCTCGATATCCCAAGAGGGGGCATAGAGGATTAACAAAAATCGTGTGTGATGGCACCACGATGCGCTTCCTGTCCAATCATGCGGACTTAGTGGCTTCTTTCACTATGCCAGATCGGAGGCCGACACCTATCGTATTATCTACCCAGTTTGTGACTCCGTGCGGACCAGCTGCTGCAGGGCCATTGAGGAGGCGGAGGAGCTGAAATGATGTAATATGTTCCCTACCGTCCAGGAGAGCCGCTCGTCGAACCATGCTAAAACTGCAAGCAGATGCGGGAACAGGGATTAGGTCACATAATTCGGCCTATGACACGATGGAGGAGATGGAAGGTGAGGAGGAGGATTCTGTGGAGTTGATCTGTATAGAAGACTCCATCAAAGTGGTAAAGCTCTCCTTTGACTCCGAGATGAAGGAGGATTCGAGTGAGGGTTATAGTGCCCCGTGGACACTGGAGCTAGCCATTAGGAGCTAGTTCCTTTTCCGTTTTGCTTTTTGGGATTAGGGTATCTGTGTAGGGTACTTTTGAAGTGCTGAATAGCTTAGCCTATTTTATATAGTTTCAGTTTAGGCGATGATTAGATTTCACATTGTATTTTGTACTAGCATTTTACTTGACCAAGCAACACCTCGTTAAATGTGCTGTAGGGATAAGTCTAATTATTAACAAAGAGGTATTCAGAATAGTGTTGTACCATTTTCAATTAACATTATATATCAGTTATTTACTTTCTGCGTTTTATAAAAATGTGACGTCTTGAAAAAATAATGGATTTAAGGAAAATAATTTTGGTTATATGTTACATAAAATAAATTTTTTACCCATTTTTCTAAGAGATTATTTATACTATTTTATAAAGTAATTTTTGGAAGGTTACATTTACACTACTAGACCAACGTTTTATTGGTCAATGTATCTAATATGACTATTTGATTTAAATGTGTTGTTATTCCATTGTTTTTCATGCATATTCTTGTTTTCTAATGTTTGTTTTTATTCGTTATCCAAATTTTGATTTGAAGTTTGAATATGTAATCAAAATTTTATGTTTGAATTGGATATAGAATAAGTTATTTAGTAAAATATTAATTCTAGAAATATAATTACTTTAACTAGTCATTAAATACTCAATGTATTATCATTGATAATTAATTGTTCAAGATATTGATGATTGATTATCTTAGTTATTGAATTATTTATTTAAAAATAGACACAAAAAATTGTGTTGAGAAGTTCATAGGATTACATAGTTTTTTAATAATGTAATACGTATGTACCGATAGTGTAAATATTTATATATAATTAGTATATTATTTACCATTCATTTGTATTATTTTTTATTTAAGAGTCAATGATAATTGAAAATGAATAGTGGATAATATAATGACAATGTAAAAAAACTCGTACAGTGTACATGCATGCATTTTTTTCTCATTTTTTAATGTCATACAATATTGAATATTTAGAAGATAAAATAATGAAAACTAATATGATTTCTTCTAATTCAATTCTTATTGGTCAATTTCTTTACTTTTATTTAAATCTCATTAAATAATTTTTCAAACATTCTTTCAAATTCAAGTCTTTATCAATATGACCCTCTTTATATATATTTTTTTGTCACAGCTCACTTCATTCTTTCAGCAACAAATTTGCATGTTAGTACTAATTAAAAACGAGGGTTGGTTCAAGTAGTACATGTTTGATTCTTCTTAAGCAAGATCTCGGGTTTGAGTCTTATGGATGAAAAAAATACCCACTGAGAAAGTTAGCCCTACATGTCTGTGAATGTTCCCGACTCGAACATAATTATCTCTGGTGCGAGAATACATATAATTGAAATCTACTGATTTACAATTGTATGTCCCATTATCCACATTATAAATATACAATAACTCAATATTCTTTAACCAATTAAACGTAATAGGAATCGGAAGGACATATATAACAAATTTTATCTCTTCATCAAGATACTAAAATGAATGGAGTAAATCAAAGAAAATGTGATGATTATATGAGCAAATGAATCAAGTAAATGGACTCATGATCTTTTTTTTATATAAGACTCTTAATCTAATGAAATAAAATTTTGAGTCTATCTCACGATTTTTTATTGACTTCAATTTGATTTTGATTGATTAAATTTTATCGAGTTTTGATTTTAATCCCTTTAATTTTTTTCATTTTGGTCCTTATGTTCCCAAAAAATTTAATTCACTTCCCACATCTATTTTTTCTTTCCTTCCTTTATTTTTTTTCCAACCAAATGATGGAAAATAAACTTTTCTTATCCTTTTATCTCCCCACCTTTTCTTTCCTTCCATTTTCAATGGAACCAAACATAACCTTAGTCACATAATGTCTGAGAACTAAAATTAAAATTTGAAGCCTGTAATAGTTAAAATCAGGACTAAAATCAAAATTTACTAAATTTTATGGAACAAAAATAAAAAATGTATCTAAGCTTTCTTTATTTAACCGATCAATAAAAAATGTCTCTTTGGGGCTCCTTTAACTCAAGAGGCATGGGTGGAAATAATTGTATTTTATCATATAATTCTTGATTCAAAACCAGAAAATTCATTATCCAATGAGGTCAAAAGGAATCAGAAAGCAAATTAGCAAGTACAATGCATTCTATACAGACTAACTAATAAGTAAAATTCAGTATGTAAAAATCAAACTAAAGTATTAGAAAAGATATGTTCCTTAATCACCCACGTATTATATACTCTTTTCTTTGTTTCCAAATCAACACTCGTTTTTTGTGGAAAGAAATATGCATTGATAGTGTATGAGATTTATATATTATTATTGTATTATTTATCATTCATATTTATTTGTTATTGTCTCTTCAAAAAAAAAAATTCAAATAAATTATGGATGATACTGTAACTATGTATAAATTTTTACATTGACAGTACATATATATTAGTTTCCACATATTCAAAGGGTACCTTAGTTTCCACATATTCAAAGGGTACCTTAGTTTCCACATACTATGAAAGAAAAATCTAGGAACCAAAATTCCAATTCATTCAATTTTTTGATAGAGGCCAAAACTCATGTATGCGCAAACAAGCCATGATTAAGACACCCATATTATATACTTCACTTTTGGCCTAATTCCATAATCATTAGTCTATTTCTGGCAGTACGATCCAACATATGTTCATAGCATATTCGTTAGGCATGGTCCTACGCGTTAAGGTTTGTTCCTTACCCGGCCTTAAATGTTGGTTGAGTTATTTTTTGAACTTGAACTTAGACTTGAAGCTAATTTAGTCCTAAACATTGATTGAGTCAATCTTTAAACCTGAATCTGACCCTAAACCCGATTAAATATAATGCATACTTATTTTAGATAAAATCATCTCAATATTATTTATTATTATAAATATGTAATTTGATATATAAAATGACATTTGTATATATATTATTAATTATGTATATATGATAAAAAATTAGAGAATCAATTATACTTTTAACCAAAAAATGTGTCACTATTTATACACATTTGAATATGGGCGGGTCTAATTAGATAATGTTTGGTCCATATCTGGCCTTAAATATGGACGAGTCTAATTTTTGAATTTGAACTTAACTCTAGACTTGATGAGAACCAGCACTATTGGAGCCCGACTACCATGACCGAATCATTCTAGATAAACGAATAAGATCAAGTCCTCCTCCCCATAATCGTTTTAGTGATTGCTAGTGAAATACTTATGAATGTGAACTTTAGAAAAATATTGTAAAAATGTCTTTTTTTAAGATTAGTTTTTTTACTACAATGATATTTTCTCACCATATATGTATAGAACTATTTATTTTTTGGATGTGTGATTGTTGTTTCCAACAAGTATGATATACAAGAATAGAACCATTTATCTTTTGAATTTTTGAGGATCTCAAGTGACTTTTTTTTTTTTTTTGGTTTCCCACATGTATCCTCGCACTAGAGGCAATCCTGTCCGAGCCGAGCACATCCACAGGTAAGTGGGGCTAACGCATTTTTTCCATCCACAAGACTCGAACCCGAGTTCTTGCTTAAGGGGAATCAAGCATGTACCACTTGAACCAACGCCAGTTGATTTTTTTTTTTCTTTTTTTTTCTTGTTCTCAAGTGACTTTAAAGTTTATACAACTAGACATTAATATCTTATTGGTGATAAGGATGTAATCAATATAGACCAAAAATTGTTATAGATATATTAACTTGAGTGTATGATTTAGATGATTAATGATGTTATTTAAATTAATGCATATCAACTAAAATATATACATTTAAGGATTCGCACTTTTTACTTGTTTTTGCAATCTCCAAGCCCCAATTTAAATTCTAAAATCCTTCATGCCTTCTTTATTTTTCTATATTTCTAAATATGATGTCACAATAATCAAAACAAATTTGCCTTTCCATAAATCCAAACACTATAATTTTTTTTCCTCTACCCACTTTATAAGATATAAATTTTTTGGGCGCAGAACTATCTTGATATTTTGAATATCCATCCACACATGAAGAAACCATCTGTATCATTCCCATTAACCTTTTCAATAATTCAAATTTCTGACACAAACTTTGCAAGTTGCAACTAAATCAACCCCAACATAAAGAATACAAAAAGAAATTCTACACTATAAGATATGCTACTTGCTAACCCTCAACCACAAGGCCAACTAGTCTTGTTATTATTGGATACAATGATCTTATTGGTCAACTATGCATTGACCAATATTTCATTACCCTCTTATCCCAACCTTAATTTAATTTTCCCTTTCCTATGTTACTACTTATAATCATTGACTGATACAAAAACCTAGGAATCCCATAAACTCATGGTTGTTTATCATTTGAATGCTCTTCTCAGTGCCAACCACACCTGAAATAAAAATGTTACAATTAGACACTTTTATGTATCACTCTAATAGATAAGGAAAAATTAATTAGGATTATAAATATTATTTATTCATCAAATTCGATTGATTATCAGGAGTTGATTTTCTGTCACGAGAAATTTAGGAAACAATAGCCAATTTGATAGCTGCTTAGGTTGATTTTTTCCTTACCCATGGTGAGAGCACTAGCACAAATAACACCTGAGAGGATGAATACAATGATTGATGCCCTCCCAAGAAATTTAATTAATTTTCTTACAAAGAGTTGTCCCCAGAAGCCAGCCATAATAGACACACCTATGAGCCATAATGCTGCACAAGAAATACAATAAAATAAGTTAATGCTATATTAAAATGATCATATCAAAGGTTGAAGGGTTGATGAGGACTATACCATAAGGAATGGGGAACCTCTTAAGAAGGTAGAATTCCACCACAGACAAAGATGATGAAAACATCATTACAAATGTTGCTGTTGCACTTGCAACCTGCAATTAAATTATTAAAATCCTTGGAAATTTAATTTCTTAAACAAGGGCCATCTGGATCTCCAAATAGACCAAAAAGTCAAAGGTTTAATGTACCTGGGGAATGACACCAATCTCCAAGAGAAGAGGGCCTAAAATGAATCCACCACCAGAACCAAGTAATCCTCCAACAGTTCCACCTAAGATACCACACAGTGCACAAAATGCAAGGTTCAATGCAGTCCATTCTATTGACGCCTCACATATATTTTCTAGGTTCCCTGTGCTCATTCTCTTTTTATGCTCTTTGTATAACTTCACTGCTTCATATCCAAACACAGCAAATGCAATTGGAAACTGAAACAAAATTAGGACATGTTCATGTCAATTAGTTGAACTACCTCCATTACATAATAAGTTCAGCAAAAAGTTTGAGCTTATTTAACTATTGATTGAATATTCAATTTGTACCATATAGATTTTCAACAATACCACTTTTATACCCGAAAAAATAAAAAACCAAATTAGTACTAAAAATCAAATTTGCAAATCAAAATAGTCTTTGTCAGATATCAAAAGAGGTTAAAAATGACTAATTTGATCAACCTTTGATATCACGGGAACCAAATTATGTTTTAAAATTTTCCAGGAACCAAATTAATACACACAAAATTTTGAAGGGATTTGAATCGATCTTTAATCAATTATTTAATTTCTCTTCATCAAACCTGCAAGCTGAAAAGCACCCAATACCATGCACTGCAAACCTCTACATCGTTCTGCAGACCAACAACAAAAGAATTTAAAAATTAAAACCAAAAATAAAAACAAACATTCCTTTTAGTGAGTGAGATACCTTGATGATTTGAACTAGTAGGAAACAAAGCCACACTGAAATTAGCACCAGAATCCTTTTCCACCTAATGTTCAGACATAGAGTTTCCTGAAAGGGTTTTTAGTTGAAAAAATGGTCAGTTCCCCTCATATAGAGCAAGATAAAAAGTTTATCAACTAAGAAAAATTACATACCATTGTTGACTTCTCTTCTCTAGGGATCAATGGTTCAAATGGTGTGTCTATTATAGCTGCAAAATTCAGGAAATACAGTTATATTAACACTACAAACAGTCAAATAAACTAAGTATTATATAAGGGGAACACTTCACAGAACAAAATTGTTCTTCTTTCTAAACCAATAAAGCCTTATGCTCCAAATTTTTGTAATCAATTTATTCCTTAATATGAAATGATAACTGTTGTGAATATGTCTGTCTTACCTTGGTCACAGGAGTCAACCAATGCTGCTTGTTTATTGGCTATTTCTTTCTGCAGATACCAAAGAAAATTAACAGAGGAAAAAAGCTTAGTTACTTTTCCTAAAAAGTTCTGTTGATGGCATATAAGAATATTCAAAGTCTAAATTCTTATGTCATAATTGTTTTGACCTTTATATAAGTCTCTACCCTCCACATCTGAATTCCCTTGAAGAATGACCTCGAGGAAGTCCCTATACAAAAAAAATCAAATTCAAAAATGAAAAATAAAAATGTAACAAACAGTATTATGAGACTTAAAAATTGATTCATAATTTGTTAGAGTGATTATACAAAGAACAAACCAATAAAGAGAATAATGATGAGGATAGTGATAAGCCAGTAAGGGAAGACAACACTGAGAGCAACACCAATAGTTATTCCAAGCATTAGCATAGGTTGAAAAAGAAGTGCTAGATCATAGTCCAATATTGGCACCTCTTTTGTTGGATGAGGCACTCTCAAGTTATACCAAACTGATGATGCTGATGCCCCCATTATCATACCTGTAACAAATTATTAACAACAATGAAGCAATGCGAAAGAAAGACCTTATCGTATATAAACTTATGAATCGAATTATATGTTCACCATTGCGTGACACTTTTTAGGATTACTACAACACAAAGTAGCAATATATTTGTGTTATAAATCTGAAAAGTGTCATGAAAATTTTGGTAGACTCATACACATATGGGTAGTGAGTTTCGATTTTATAAACAAAAATTGTAATAAAGTTATGCAAGAGATAAACATAGAGGGTCGAGAGTTAGTGACATTTAGAAAGTGCTGCAGCAGATTTACTATCAAACCCAATAAGAAGAGTAAGCATAGGAACAAAAATTCCACCCCCACCAACCCCACCAACGGTTCCAAAAGCAGATCCTAGAAAACCAATTACTGTAGCCAACACAAGCCTCCAACTTAGTTCCAATTCCTGCACCCAAACATACCCATAAAAAATAATCAACCAAGCATTAATCTTTCTTCCACAACAAAAAGAACTATATCAACATAGCATGAAAATGGCAGAAAAAGACGTACAGGCCAAACTTTATGAGTTACAGATCCATAGTAATTGGCAGAAGAAAATGAGAGTGATGGTTTGTGATTATAATACTCATGGCCATGGTTGGTGAAGAAAAGTGCAGAGATAATAGCAAGAGAGAAACAAGAGATGAGATAAAAGATGAAAGGTGTAGTTGACATTGGCATGGTGAGTGGCCAATTGATTTTGAGGAACAGAGGCAACAAAAACAAACGAATTCACGTTATATGATAATGTGTCTTATGTGTTGGTGTTTTGTAACGTTCTGTTTCCACTGGGACAAACAAGTAACACAGAGCATCCCAAGAAGAGTTTCAATATTTTCACGCTTATTTATAGAGAATAAAGAACCAGGATCGTCTCAATATTCTTTTAGTAGGAAAAGTCTAATTTGATTATAATTAAAAGATAAACATATCATTCAAATTTAAATTTATATTTTTCTTTATTTTATTTTTGAAGCTCATTAATGAAAAAGATCTTAACTTGAGAATGAAGTATCCTACTCCTACAAAATATTTTCAATATTTTAACGACCGAATGAGATAAGATATTAAAATATATATTTTACTGCCACATTATTTACATGATATATATAGTACTTTTATTATTTGAGGAGTTTTTGTATTATCAATTTATCTTTCATTTATATTTATTTTTATTTAAGAGTTTAAAATAATTAAAACATGGTAAAATATTATTGTAAAAAAAATTAGGTTCAACAGGAATGAAATTCTTTAGTAATATCAAAGTTAAAGTTTGAAACTCATATAATTAACTTCTTTTTTTGGTTAACTCATATAGTCCATATCTTCATAGTATGTCTATTTCATGAAATCATAAGATCATGTATGTGTTTCACGTCTGCCTAATGCCAGAAGGCAGGGCTGTGCCATGTGCCTGATTTTTTTTAAAAATTATATATTTTTTTAAGGAAAAATGTATACATTAATAGTGTAAGAGTTTTATATATTGTCAGTATAATATACATCATTCTTTTAATCATGATTGTTTCTTCGAAAAAAGTAAGTCAAATAAATGACAGATGATGCATGTGTATAAATCTTTACATTGACAATGTATTAATATTATGTTAGTATATATTATTACTCCTATGATTTTTTTAAAGAAAATTATATATTACCTACATACAAGAATATTAGCTAGAGACTAAGTATTTTCTTAAAATATTGTTTTATTTCTTAGCTAATTAGTTATTTATATAACCCTTTAGCATTTTCTATTTCATTGTTTTTATTCTGTATTTCATTTTTTCTATTATTTTAACATTGTTTCCATTTCATTGTTTCAATTTTATTGTTTCTATTTGTTGCATTTGAATAAAGCTATTTCCCTTTGTTATTTGTTTGTTTCATTAAATTTTCATTTCATTGTTTGGATATATATTTAACACTATTTTTATTTCAGTGTTTCTATTTATTTCTTTCAAACTATGTTTCGTTTCTTTTATTCTTTATTTGCTTCATAGTTTCTATTGTGTTTCATTGTTTCTATTCATTCTTTAAATCTTTATGATTTATAATTTCATTATTGCTATTATGCTTTGTTTCTGTTATATTTTATTTTATTTTGTTTGCAATGATTTTAGATGTTGCAACAATAACTACGGAAAGATAGTTTTCAGCTATGAAGATTACGAAAAATAGGTTGCATGGTTGAATGAGATACACATGGATGAATTATTCCTTATTGACTTGTATTGAGCAATAAATGTTTAACAACTCTGACATTAATTTATATGGAGCGTGTAATTTATTTGAATAGTTATATTTAAATTTTGGTGATTTTCATATTAATGTTTTCATATTTTTATATTTTTTATAGAGAATTAGAATGTTTTTTGTATTGAATATGTATTTCGTGTTATAATTTTTTTTATATTTATGGTAATATCCAATTTAAAGTGGGATAGATGATTATTTTGTTAATGATAATTAGCTTTGATTATATGATTTTTTTAGAAATTAAAAATTGTTAAGAGCAAAATAATAAATTGGAATTTAATGTATAGTGGTAGTTAAAACATGTTTTGTTTTTATATATTGTATAGAACTATATATGATTTTTGTTATTTAAAATTTTAATATATGTATACACCCTACTCCCAGATCTTAGAATCGTCACTGCTAAAATGTCAAGATAGTTGGTGATCTGATGACAAGGGGCCTGCTATACTAAAAGTGAGAGAAATTAGATCCATCTTTTTTCTTTTTTATGTCACCACAATGTGGAGACATGGGGACATAAAAAAATAGCTCATATCAACTTATTATGACCTAGGATACTTAGCTCTTTAGTGTGTCATTTTGAAAAATATGATTTTTTTCACATGTAGATTGGTTTTGACCATCATCACAATAAGAATTTGACTAATATTTTCCAATTTTGACAACTTAAATTGAATATCCAATATAGTTGTCATATCTTAATGATATGTGGACCAATTCATCTGGTACAATATTTATAACCACCATACCTATCATCCTTTCTATTAAAGTATTAATTAGTTTTATTTTGTATTCTCTCTTCCTCACATTCCAAATGAATAATAAACATGAGGAAAAAAATAATAAGGAGGAATTATTTCTTAATATATGATATTAGTGATGTTGGAGAAATTAATGCACTTACTCAAAACATAATATTCTCTAATGATTTCTATTAATTAATGTTTTGTTATTGTACATGGGTTTTGATTAAACCCAATGATTATATTTTAATGTTAATCATTGTTTATAGTATTATTATCAATTTTTTTATTAAGTTAGATTGAAGCATTCATATAAGTGCAATATTAACCTTCATCTTTTAGGGTATATGTGCAATATTAGCATTTATTGTATATTTGTATTAGCATTTATTGATGTCTTGAAAGTATGGTCCTTGAAAGTATTTGATTCTAAAATAAATTGTAACAAATAAAATTCAATTTGTATGAGATAATGTCACGCCTCTATTTTCTCTATATAAATATAAGGACTTTTTTTTGCACTATATATTTTAGGGATTATATTTATAAGCACCATATAAAGTTATAATGGTTTTTTAGCATATCTCTTGAATGATTATGTTTTATTTTTGATTGATTTTCATTGTGTATAAATATTTGAATGTATTGTTAGCATTCACATACAATATAATTAAATGTTATTTTATTTGATTACGTTTTATCTAATAATACATCGTTTGAAAGTAACACATAAATTGAAGTTTAATTTCTATCATTTGGGAGATACACTTTCTCATATTTCTATTACTTTTCTAATGATATATAATTGTGATATTTTACTATACATCTTTTAAAAAATAGTTGTACATATTTTCCAAATGAAAATTGTGACTTTTATAATTTGAATTGATATATTTATTATTTGAATTAAGCTTATTCATATACATTATTAAATTCATATGTCGTGGAGAACTCAATGTTATTAACATCGCATTATTGTTTACGTTAAAAAAATTATATTTAAAAGAATAGTTATTGTGATATTTGCAATAATTTTTTAGAGGCTCTATTAAAACAATTATGTTAAAAACTTGAAATTTCAATTCTATTGTTCAGAAGATATATTTTTTAGTACACCATTTAGAGGTGTGATATTTCTATTACTTTTCTAACAATTATGATATTTTAATATACATATTTTAAAGAATAAAAAAATTACTTTTAAAATATTAAGATTTATTTTATTTTAGAATCAAAGACAATGTTCTAAATTTATATCCATAATAATTATTGCCTAAAATTAAGGAATCAAAATAATTCAAAAAACATAAATCAAGTATCATCTACAATATTAAGTGTATATTTCATGATCACTTTTTAAAGTTTATATTCATAATAAGCATTATCTAAAAATAAGGAATCAGAAATAATTCAAACAAATATGTATTATAATGCTAATAATTTATGTATATTTTATTATTGTGTTTAATAGATATAACCTAGAAGAATCAATTTTATTATGGAAATTCAATCAAATCCAGAATATTATTTTTATTAAGCCATAAATAGAAGTAAAAGAATAATATGATTGGAATGAATCAATTTGCTACAATATGTTACAATGAAAACCGTCACTTTATGCGTAATACATTTACAATAACATTTTTTTCTTAAGCCATAAATTTATATCCCTAATACATTTGCCTAATAAAAACTAACACTTTGTGTTACAATGCTAATAATTTATATATATTTTATTATTGCTTTTAATAGATTACAAGTAGAAGAATCAATTTTATTATCACAATTAAACCAAATTCAAGATATTATTTTTTCTTAAGCCATAAATCTAAGATATTACTTTTATAATATACATATTTGAATTGATATTTTTATTGTTTGTATTCTAGTCTCTATTGCATATATTGAATTGTGTATCATGTCATAAATTTTAAAACGGTTACAATGAACACAAACAAATAAAATGATACTAAAAGTGCAAAGTGTCAAGAATAGCACTAGCAATGCTTTGCCTATGTTTTGTCGAAAACAAGGTTTTACTAAAGCTTGAAGATGGCTGAACAATCAACATGCCTAGAGCTCATTGGCCATATCTAGACTAGGATATATAAATAGAGTCATTATTCTAAGTAGTCTGACATGTGTGTCGTAGTAAGTGAGTATAGGTTAGGTGAACCTATGTGCAAGTCTCTCAAACCATTATAATTGTCATATCACATCCATGAGGCATATCATCTAGTTAATTGTATGTTCATGCATTAATCATACATGTTGTTTGTGCATATTAGGCATAATATAATTGCTAAAACATGTATAGGAGTTAAGCATAACATATGAGAAGTTTACCTTTTGAACCATGCGTTTTAATATGCAGGTTAATCAATTAATGTGGTGACTTAATCGATTAACTCAACTGTTTTTCTGTTATATCAATGTGTCTGTTACAACTGTTTTCTATTTCAATTCTTTTGCTCTGGTTAATCAATTAACGAGTTACCTTAATCGATTAACAAGACTGTTTTGTGTTATAACTGATTTCTGTTTTAACTACTTAACTGATTGCAACGAATTCAACTGTCAAAACTGCCTAGTATAAGTTGAGGCAACTTCCAGAAAATTGTAGCATTGCATTCCATTGTATACGATTGATTTAGAGAGTATATTTTATTTTTGCATTCTGTTTTTACAAGAGAGTTGCATGTGTGAGGAAGAGAGATTACCATGCCTTATTGAGTCTTTGATTTGCATACTATTTTTCATATACTTATTCTCATCCTTATCTTACTCACATGCTCATGCTTATTTGTAAAGATTCTTAGAGAGAGATATTGATTATTGTTTTTGATTAACTAACATGTATTTGATGGCTTGAGTGAATTGTGAGTGAGTTAGTCTTAATGTCTTTTATTGTAATATTTCAAGCATTATTGTGCTTATAATACCTTGCTGTTGTAATATGTTTTTTGTGTGTTTTGGATTGATCTCTTGGTGTCGTATCACCACAAAGATTGGGATTCTTCACTAAGACTATGAGATCTTAATTTGAGAACAAGAATCTTGGGTGGGGTTGTTTCGCGAGAAAGGTTTTCTCAGGCGATAGGTAGAGTCAAACCAAGGGTTAAGGTGTTATAGATTTCAAGAAAGAAGCATCCTATATTTTGTAAATTGAATTGGTGTGTGTGATCATACCTATATTCAATATTGTGAAGAAGAAAATATCCCAAGATCAGAAGAGGAGGTCTGGATGTAGTTTGCAGTAGATCACAAATGAACCAGGATAAAAATCCATATTTACACGTTGTTCCCTCCTTAAATCTTCTTTACTTTTCTTGTTGTTTCAATTCGAGTTAATAGCTGATATTTTGTATAATTGTACCCTGCCATATGTTTATTAATATTGCTTCATCTGTGTTCATTTGATTTTAAATAACTGTTCAATTTGCTTCTCTGATCATTCTGTTCTGTGTGTGTTAATCAATTAAGACCAGTTGTTAATCGATTAACTGGGCTGTTTCCAGAACTGTTTTTTGGTGCGAGAAGCGATGATTGATAACCGCGAGAAGCGATGATTGATAACCGCGACACCTATTCAACCCCCTTCTAGGTGTTCATAGGCCACTGATACCTAACAAGTAGTATCAGAGCTAGTACGACGTGCTAGCTCAACCATATCTGTGTGATCCTTAGGGAATTTAAATAGGTTCCACCCACCCTTTTGGCGGTGATGGCGCATCCATTAACCGCGTATTCAGTGGTGAGGGATACACCTACTGGAAAGTCCGAATGAATATCTTCATAGAGGCTATTGATTCGTGCATTTGGGAATCCGTAATCAGTGGTCCATTCGTCCCACTTCACTTAGTGGATGGCGAACCGAAAGAAAAACCCAAAAGCTTATGGACCGATGAGGAGCGAAAGAAGGTTCAGTTTAACCTTCGCGCCATAAATATAATTACCTCTGCCCCATCTTACGATGAATTCTTTCGGGTGTCTAAATGTCAAAGTGTCAAAGAAATGTGGGACACTTTACAAGTGACTCACGAAGGCACTAGCGAGGTCAAGCGCGCTAGGCTGAACGCGCTGACATATGAATACGAATTATTTCGTATGTTGCCAGAGGAGAACTCACTAATAAATTTTTACGCTGTCTTGACAGGAGATGACAACCTAAAGTGACGGCAATCATGGAGTCCAAGGATCTAGATTTCATGCCTTTGGCAACTGTGTTCGAAAAGCTTCAAGAGCATGAGATGGAGCTTGGGCGTCTGACAATGCATGAGGAGTCTGATCGGAAAAAGAAAGGAATATCTCTTAAAGCTACAACATCACAACCCGCTAAAGAGATGACAATGACGATTCTGACTCAGACATTGATGAAGAAATGCTAAACCTTCTTGTGCAAAAATTTGGAAAGTTTCTAAATAAGAAATGAGGATTTAAGCAATTTCAAAAGAAAGAGACGCAAGAATCAACTAAGAAAGGCAAGAATAAGGAGCGTTTCACTTGCCATGAATGTGGTAAGCCGGGTCACATGAAGTTTTAGTGTCCCACTTACTTGAAGAGAGTTGATTCAGAGAAGAGCACTCCCTGTGACTTCAAATCGAAAAAGGCATACATTGTTTGGGATGTACCAGAGGAA
>NW_017718092.1:0-200 GCF_001865875.1 Lupinus angustifolius
GCTACAAATGAGGTATATTCTGACACATCATCCTCTTCTTATAATTCTCCCTCATATAATATTTTATATGATGCTTATGTTGAGATGCATGAAGAGCTTAAGAAATTAGCAAAAATAAGTGTTGATAGAAAAAGAATAATTTTGCAATATAATCAGAAAATAATTCAACTACAAAAAGAATTAGATGAGCTAAAATTGGA
>NW_017718093.1:0-431 GCF_001865875.1 Lupinus angustifolius
TGTGAGTCTTGCGAGGACTTGAAAAACGAGAATTTTAAACTCAATGAAAAACTCGCAAAACTTACAAATAGTAACACCAATTAGACACTCTGCTTAGTAAAGCGCGAAACATTGGTGACCACACTGGATTAGGGTATGTTCCCCCATCCCATAGAAATAGACCATATAGGAGACCTCTAACTCGTCCAAATAAAAAGTCTAATAAGAAAAGTAGAGTTCCTACATGTTTCTATTGTAGCACACATGGCCACACCTCTCATTCCTGCTACATCAGGAAATATGGGATACCCAGTGGTGTTTACGCTTGGGTAAGAAAGGGAGATAACTCCTTGGTTACTAACAGAAAAGGACCCAACATAATTTGGGTACCTGAAACTAGCAGGTGATCTATTTTGCAGGTATGTCTACGAACACATGGGAAAAATTGGTAT
>NW_017718094.1:0-488 GCF_001865875.1 Lupinus angustifolius
TGATTAAAAGAAAAAGGTTTCGTCACCTATGGAGACAACAACAAAGGAAGAATCTTAGGCACTGGAAAGATTGAAAACTCAACACATGCTATAATCGAGAACGTCCTATACGTAGAAGGTTTGGAACATAATCTGTTGAGCATCAACCAACTATGCGACAAAGGTAATCATGTGTCATTTGATTCTGATTGTTGTATAATTCGTGACGTATTATCTAATAATATAAAGTTTGTCGGATATCGTGTACATAATATTTATATGATTAATCTGGAGGATGTCACTTCCTTATTTTCAAAGTGTTTTATTTCAAAAGAATATGACATCTGGCTTTGGCATAGACGAGTCACTCACATTCATGTGAAACATTTAGAAAAATTATCTAAAAATAATTTGGTTATCGGTCTGCCAAAACTCGACTTTAAAACTCAGGATTCTTGTGACATGTGTCAAAAATGTAAACAAGTAAAGAATTCCTTTAATAAAAAGAA
>NW_017718095.1:0-16351 GCF_001865875.1 Lupinus angustifolius
AAACAACAATGCATATAAATCTTTTAAATGTCTAGCCAAACAAATTCAAAACCAGTCTAACCTAAAAATTATTTACATACGACCGACCATGGCGGAGAATTTGAAAATCATAAATTTAATAAGTTTTGTAATAAGCATGGCGTCATGCATCAGTTCTCAGCCCCCCGTACCCCTCAACAAAATGAAGTTGTTGAGAGGAAAAATAGAGTTCTAGAGGAACTCGCGAGGACCATGCTAAATGAGAGCAAGGCTCCAAAATATTTCTGGGTTGATGCAGTTCACACTGCTTGTTATGTAATGAATCGAATACTACTTAGACCTACTTTTTCAAAAACACCTTATGAAATTCTTATAGTTCAAAAACCGAATGTCGTTCATCTTCATGCATTCAGGTGCAAATGTTTTATTTTAAATAATGGAAAAAGATCTTTAGGAAAATTTGACTCGAAGGCTATTGAGGGCATATTCTTAGGGTATTTGTTACATAGTAAGGCTTTTCGTGTGTTCAATAAATATACCATGCAAGTAGAAGAATCTATTCATATTCACTTTGACGAATCTTCTCCAAAAGAGAAGAGAAAGGTCTTTTTTTATGACATTTCAGGTACACTAGAAGAAGCTCAATCAAAGGACATGAACCAAATCCAACAAGAAGATGCTGAGCAAATAGTAGAAGAAGAACATCAAGACATGCTTATTGCATGGAAAACCAAAAAGGATCATCCACTCGATAAGGTGTTAGGTTATATATCTACGGGGGTGGTAACCCGTAGTTCTTTACGTAATTTCTGTAATTTTATTGCATTCGTATATCAAATAGAGCCAAAGACCATCGATGAAGCCATCGAGGATGTACACTGGGGTATAGCTATGCAAGAAGATCTAAACTAGTTTGAGCGCAATAATGTGTGGGACTTGGTCCCCAAACCAAAAGATCATCCTGTGATTGACACCAGATGGGTCTTTCGTAACAAGCTAGATGAATTTGGCTTGATAATAAGAAATAAGGCTCGCTTAGTGGCCAAAGGCTACAACCAGGAGGAGGGCATTGATTATGATGAGACCTATGATCTTGTAGCCAGACTTGAGGCCATTAGGATGCTCTTGTCCTTCGCATCGATCAAGAACTTTAAGCTATTCCAAATGGATGTTAAGAGCGCATTTTTAAATGGATATATTCAAGAGGAGGTGTACGTAGACCAACCACCAGGGTTTGAAAACTTAAAATACCCGAACCATGTGTATAAACTCAAGAAGGCCCTCTATGACCTAAAATAGGCTCTCAGAGCCTGATACGATAGATTGAGTTCGTTCCTACTAGAAAAAGGGTTCGAAAGAGGCTTGGTCGACACCACTCTCTTTATTTGTAAATTAGATAATCATGTTTTACTTGTTTAAATATATGTTGATGATATTATCTTTGGATCTACTAATGACATCCTCTGTAAGGAATTTTCTGAGTTGATGCAGGTCGAGTTTGAGATGTCGATGATGGGTGAGCTGACTTTCTTCGCTTCAAATTAAACAAATGGAAAGTGGCATCTTCATTCATCAATCAAAGTACTGCAAAGAATTACTAAAGAAGTTCGATATGGATCAATGTAAAGATGCATCCACACCTATGGTGTCCGCATGTTATCTTGACAAAGATGAAAAGGAAAAAGCGATTGAGGTAACTAAATATCGTGGGATTATCGGCTCCTTATTATACTTAACTGCTAGCCACCTCGATATTATGTTTAGTGTTTGTATGTGTGCTAGATTTCAAGGTTTGCCAAAAGAATCACATTATATTGCTGTAAAACGTATCATGAGATATTTAAAAGGAACTATAAATATGGGATTATGGTATTCTAGGGATGCCTCCTTATCCTTGGTAGGTTACTCTGATTTTGACTTCGCTGGGTGTAAGTTGGATTGAAAAAGCACTAGTGGGACTTGTCACCTATTAGGCAGTTCCTTAGTGGCATGACATAGTAAAAAGCAAGCATGCGTTGCTTTGTCCACCGCTGAAGCGGAATATATTGCCGTTGGCGTGTGTTGCGCTCAGATCCTTTGGATGAAGCAACAACTTAAGGACTTTGGGCTCATAATAGAAAAGATCCCTATTAAGTGTGATAACACAAGTGTCATTAACCTTTCCTAGAATCCAGTCTTGCATTCAAGAACCAAGCATATTGAATTAAGGCATCATTTTTTGCGTGATCATGTTCAAAAAGGTGATTGTGTGTTAGAATTTGTTGAAACATCTCAGCAATTAGCGGATATCTTCACCAAGCCCCTCTCACGAGATACTTTTTATGTTCTTCGAAGAGAACTAGGAATCCTTGATGAAAAATATCTTGATTGAGCTTATGTAATTGCCTTGCATGACATATTTGCCTTGTATGCTTCAAATGAAAACATGTTGAATGCTAACTATTCCTTGTATGATGAATGATTCTATGTATAAAAGCTTTATGTATATATGTGTTTGTTTAAAAATGAATTAGTAAAAAGTTTGAAATCCTTGCATGCTTTTAAAAAGATCCAAAATGTTGTATCTGATGCATTTAATCGATTAAAGCCAATAGTTAATCGATTACCTGGGTGAATTTTTTAAAAACCTGATATTTTTAACTTAGGTTAATCGATTAAGCGAAGTTGTTAATTGATTAACGACTTCAGTATATCAGAAACATAACTCAGAGGAACAAGTCCAACGTCATCCCTAAGCTCTAACCTAGCCCAAACCGAATCACCCCACTCCATTTCCACTTCATAAACCAGCTTCTCCATCTCAAATTTCCAAGAAATCCGTTTTCCCCAAATTGATAACCATACCTTAGGTTTCCCTAAATCCCTCCATTAAACCTTCATCACGGTTCAATTTTAACATAAATGGAGAGTGGACGTGCTAAAAGAGTCAAGACAACCGCTCAATGTCCACTGCGTGTCCCAAAAGCCGTTCCATCTCAACAAGCAAGGCAGGACCGTGGGGACCCGTATTATTCGCTGATTATGCAAGAAACCCGGTTGCTCAAATTTCAGGGGAGGAAACCAACATACATAAGGTTGGCAAATTTGACTTGGTTAGCAGAACAAAATTTCGACTTTCCGCATGGTTTGCAAGCACAAGGGGTTGTCCCCTTCCTGGAATTAAAAGGTAATATCTAACCCGCTCTAGTTAGGGAGTATTATGTCAACTTTAAATATAAAGATGAAAATTATTAGTCAATGATTGCTGGAAAACTGTTTGAGCTAAATGAAGACATTTTTATAAACGTGAGTGGTTTATCATGTATTAGTGCTAGCTTAAGTGACTATGGTTGGGCAAACAACAACTCTTTTGATGCTGCTGAAATGTATAAATCTTGTTTGCGTAGACCTCAGTTGTATGTTTAGGGTGATTTAACCAAAGCTGGGTCACTGTTCGTAGAGAATAGGCTCCTACATTATCTGATTGCCTATATTCTGATTCAGAGGAACACAAATCATGCACAACCTACAGTGAATGATTTGAGGTTCATGTTTGCTGTAAAGGAGAACATAATGATCAATTGGCCTGGAGAGATTCTGAAGGTCATGTACAGTGTCTCCACTTTACAATCAAGGTTGCTTCCTTATAGTATCTTCATTTCGCGAATTATTGATTATCTGCATATTGATGTCTCAGATACTTTAGTTGTGGACTGTTCTAACAAGGATCATTTGATTGGTGAAATTCTGATTCATAAGATGGGTATATATAAGTACGACAACACATGGCAATATCAAGAGGACTTTAACACTGTGAATCTTGACCCCTATGGTGAGGATGATCAGGATGATGCTCAAGAGCCATTTGCTGCTACTCAGGGGGAGTCTTCTAGTCATGCATCACAAGAACCAACTTTTGGACAAGTTACATGGATGCTATAGAACAACGTCACAGCAACAGGATAGATCTTCACTTTCAGTCTCTGAAGAACTCATATCATACGGATCTAGAGAATTTTGAGGAGCGTTAGAATGCTTATATTGATAACCATTACCAATCCTTGAGGAATTTTGTTCAGACAACTGCTGACTCAAAAAACAGAAGGTTGTGTGCTGAGTTTAACAAGCTGAGTACCCTCATCAAGGGTGGTGGTAGCTCGATGATTCCTGAGAACAAAAACCCTCCATCTCTTCTCTAGTTAGGAGGCCTTAGAGCTTTAGTTTTACCCTTCCTAGTTTATGGACCTTGTTGTTCCTTGTTACCCTCTTGAGAACTTATCTTTTATTTCATGCTTTTGCTTTTATATGGATTGTAATAACTCCTATCTTCTGCTGAATTACTACTTAAACTTGACAATGCTTTAAATGATTTCAAATTATCTTTATCATGCTTGAATGGTAATTATGTTGCGAATAGTATACTCTTATGTTTAATGAATCTTGATCATGTTTGGTGTATGTATCAATATTGAATGCTTATGCCTGCTGCTGACTGCTCAAATATATCAAATGCTTAATCATTTCATGCTTAATTTGAGTAAACATAGCCTTTCATGCCATTAAATCTATTATGTTGTTGTTTGCTGTCCATTTAAACGATTAAGTCCTGCTATTAATCGATTAAATGATGTATAAATGTGCATTTGTTCAAGCTTCTTACAGCTGGTTGATTTATTAATAGCCCAAAAATTAATTGATTAATTACAGTTTGTCATAACTCTAATAACTTTTTTGACTTTTGACTAGAATTGAATACTTATATCTTTTTGATAATGTCAAAATGGGGAGAAAGGTTGCTTGTTGTGTTAAATGTATTGTGCAGGTTGTTGTATATAGCTTCTGTAATATAATTGCTTACCTAAGGGGGAGCAAAGGCGCTTCAACTTTGAAACTTTGAATAACAACCATTACAACCATCATGCAAACTCATCGTCAAGCTTCATCAAACGTTTCGAACTATTTTGATGTGGTATTTGTCATCATCAAAAAGGGGGAGATTGAAAGTGCAAAGTTTCAAGAATAACACTACCAATGTTTTGCCCATGTTTTGATGAAGACAAGGTTTTACTAAAGCTTGAAGATGGCTCAACAATCAACATGCCTAAAGCTCATTGGTTATATCTAGACTATGACATATAAATAGAGTCATTATTCTAAGTAGTCTGGGATGTGTGCCGTAGTAAGTGAGTATAGGTGAGGTGAACCTAAATGCAAGTCTCTCAAGCCATTATAATTGTCATATCACATCCATGAAACATATCATCTAGTTAATTGTATGTTCATGTATTAATCATACATGTTGTATGTGCATATTAGGCATAATATAATTGCTAAAACATGTATAAGAGTTAAGCATAACATATGAGAAGTTTACCATTTGAACCACGTGTTTTAATATGCTGGTTAATCAATTAACGTGGTGACTTAATCGATTAACTCAACTGTTTTTCTGTTATATCAATGTGTCTGTTACAACTGGTTTCTATTTCAATTCTGTTGCTCTGGTTAATCAATTAACGAGTTACCTTAATCGATTAACAAGAGTGTTTTGTGTTATAACTGATTTCTGTTTTCACTACTTAACTGATTGCAACGAATTCAACTGTCAAAACTGCCTAGTATAAGTTGAGGCAACTTCCAGAAAATTGTAGCATTGCATTCCATTGTATAGGATTGATTGAGAGAGCATATTTCGTTTTTGCCTTCTGTTTTTACAAGAGAGTTGCATGTATGAGGAAGAGAGTTTACCATGCCTTATTGAGTCTTTGATTTGCATACTATTTTTCATATGCTTATTCTCATCCTTATCTTGCTCACATGTTCATGCATTATTTGTAAAGATTCTTAGAGATATATTGATTATTGTTTTTGATTAACTCACATGTATTTGATGGCTTGAGTGAATTATGAGTGAGTTAGTCTTAAGGTCTTTTATTGTAATATTTCAAACAATATTGTGCTTATAATACATTGTAGTTGTAATATGTTTTTTGTGTGTTTTGGATTGATCTCTTGGTGTCGTACCACCACAAAGATTGGGATTCTTCACTAAGACTATGAGATCTTAATTTGAGAACAAGAATCTTGGGTGGGGTTGTTTCGCGAGAAAGGTTTTCTCAGGCGATAGGTAGAGTCAAACCAAGGGTTAAGGTGTTCTAGATTTCAAGAAAGAAGCGTCCTATGTTTTGTAAATTGAATTGGTGTGTGTGATCATACGTATATTCAATATTGCGAAGAAGAAAATCTCCCAAGATCAGAAGGGGAGGCCTGGATGTAGTTTGCAGTGAACCGCAAATGAACCAGGATAAAAATCCATCTTTGCATGTTGTTCTCTCCTTAAATCTTCTTTACTTTTCTTGCTGTTTCAATTCGAGTTAATAGCTGATATTTTGCATAATTGTACCCTACCATATGTTTGTTAATATTGCTTAAAAATATCTGCTTTATTTGCGTTCATTTGATTTTAAAGAACTATGAAATTTGCTGCTCTGATCATTATGTTCTCTGTGTGTGTTAATCGATTAAGACCAGTTGTTAATCGATTAACTGGGTTGATTCCAGAACTGGGTTTTGGTGCGAGAAGTGGTGATTATAACCGCGACACCTATTCAACCCCTTTTTAGGTGTTCCTAGGCCACTGATACCTAACATATACAATGTCATAATGAGCATATTGATTATATCCATGATGAGAATTGTCTAAAATTAAGGAATTAGAAATAATTCAAACAAAATATAAATTAAATATATGTTACAATGCTAATAATTTATGTATATTTTATGATTACTTTTAATAGATTATAGGTAGAAAAACCAATTTCATTATCATAATTAAATCAAATCCAAGATATTGTTTTTTCATTAAGTCATAAATATAGTTATAAGAATAATATAATTTCAAAATAAAATTAGTCGAGGTAGGCTGATAATTTTATTCTTTCATACAAGTGTTACTCCTTTATCATAGTTATATCATAATAAAAATATTACTCCATCACACAACTGTTTCTTGTTTAGTTTTTGTGATTTAAATAAATTCATAGAAGTAGGCTGCAAAATAAAAAAAAAATAATTATATACACAGTTGTAATAATAAAATGAAAAAATAATATAAAATTATTACCTTTAGTTCTATTCAGTAATTTTAGGAAGACTATCTTGAATAACGACTATTCGCACATGTGCCATTGCTCCTTTATACACATAATTAGCATTATACACATTTTAATTTGTGGGAATTGTTCATTGTGTCATTATAACGTTTATGTAAATGACTGACATTTAAATTACACATAAAATTTAAAAAAGTTAATCTATTGATGATCAAAAGAATGATGACTTGTAAAGAAAAAAGAAAATGAGTTTGATTTTTCATTGAAAGAGTGTAGAGAGTGTATAAAGAAAGAGAGTCTAGAAAATGACTCACATGTGTTTAATAGAACAATAAATCAGAAGGTAATTGATTAATGATCAAAACAAAGATGACATGCAAAAAAACGAAAAAATGAAGAGTGTAAAAAGAAAGAGTTTTTTAAAGTGACTTGCTTGTCCGGGAACGAAAAAACGATGAGAAGAATATAACATGTAGAGAAAATAGAAAATAAGTTTGAGAGAGAAATAAAATTTGGAATTGACTTTTTTAGAGAGAAAATAAATGAGTTTGAGAAAGAGTTATTAAAAAGAACTTTTGAAAATAAGATGAGAAAAGACTGGACAAAGAGTTTTGCTAAGGTAAATTTTTAGACAAAAGTAACCCTCCTATTTTAGTTATGATTTATAATTTCCATTTCGAAAAATCAATCCCTCATGACCTCACCCCTAATTCTTCCTCCTCCCCCATTAACTTGCTTATCCCAAAACACTAAAAACCTCTCCACACCATCAGAACCCCTCTACCAAAACCCCCCATCAATAGAACCGCCGCATCGATGCCCGCCCAGGACTGCCCCATTGCTTCTTGCCAAAACCTGCACTGCGGCAACATATTATTCTTATTCTGTTCGACTAAGCGAGCAAGTCATGCTGTAAAGAACAGTGCTGGCTTATTGAACATGACTAGGTGCTTTGGGTTCAGTTGGAAAAATGACTTAATTGTTATTATAGACCACTTGTGCTAGTTGCTATTAGCATAGTATGATACCAAATTTGCATCTGATTGTGCAAGCTTGAATCCTTCTTTAACCATGTGTATGTGTCGATTGAGGAGTTTTAATTATGACACAATTATTGAATTTAGAAAACTGCAAAACTAATTTGGGTTATCATCAAGGCATTTGAAATCTTGTTTAGAAAATGCTTTATATATACCCTTCAATGAATCGTACCACTTCACTTCTGTTGGAGTATAAAAAATGAGGCCATATGGGTTATTAAAAATGGGGTTTGTTTGGGGCGGAAGTGTTGGGTTCTGTTTGGGACACAATGCTAGTAATTGGTGTGTGGCTGTTCTGATGGAGGAGAGATTTTTGGTATTTTGGGATAAGTAGTAGGGATGATAATGGGCGAGCGCAGACGCGGGTAGTGCTTTCCCATGCTTAAACTCGTAATATTTGTGGATACCCGTGCGGGTAGCGGATATTTGCGAGTATCCAACGAGTTTTTAATTTTAATTATATATTTATATAATTTGCAATAATCAATATGTAAAAATAATTATTACATGAATAATATGATATTTATATGATAAATTTATGATCATAGTCAAATATGTGTAATTTATTATTAAATAATAATAAAGTATATGATATATAATTTTGAAATAAAAATAAATATATATAAAAATTTAACTAAAACTAAATATATAAATTTGCGGGTATCCGCATGGCGGATATCACAAAACTCGCTCACACCCATAAGCTATTATTGTAGGTACTCGTTACGGGTATTTCCACGAGTGCCCACGAGTCGGGTTTTTTGGCTATCCCTAATAAGTAGGTTAATAGGAGAGGAGAAAGGAGGTTAGAGAAGAGAGGGTGAATTTATTTTAAATGAAAATTATAAAACTATCCCAAGTACTAAATCTATTATAACTAAAATATGAGAGTTAGTTTTGTTCAAAATTTTTGATACACAATGCTAATTTGTTCTAACTAAAAAATTTCTTTCCCTAAGTTGGCAAAACCCTTTGACAAAAGTAATATATTTCAAATGTTAGTGTCAAAATTTAATAGTATCTAATTTTGTAATTTTGTAATTATATCAGTCCATCCAATTCATATGTAGGTAGTAGATGGAAATAACTTCAAACAACAAAAGATATGGAAAAGAAGAGTTATTTAAATTATAAAATAAATATTCATTATATTCCATATATTTCTTATATTTAAGTTTATGTACATAGTTAAGAAATCATTAAAAGCTATAAAAATTTAGAATAATTTGACTAAAATGCCAACAATCAATTTATATTTGTTTGACGAGATTTAATTAAAGAGAGAGAAAATATGATGTGTAAAAAATGATAAATAATTGTATAGTTATAAAAAATATGAAAGAATTGTAGGATTTTAAAATATTAAAATGTCAAAAATAGAATGAAATTTTTTTAAATATCAAACAATATAGAAAGGAATGTCTAATAATAAATGAGTTTTTATAAAAAATAATAATAAGTGAATTTCTCTCGTATCTTAACAATTAATATATTTTAACCATGCTGTGAAATTTCAATAATTTAGATGTATCTTTTTATTTTTTGGCAGTGATATAAAAATAGGTACATTACGGATGTTGAACCGATCAAGTATCAAAACCGATGAACTGATCAAAATTTGATTAAAACGACTGATTTATACACATATTTTTTTCTTATAAAAAAACTTAGAAACTTAAAAATCCATTACAAGGTGACCACTCTTTCCAACAATTCTTCAACACTTCAAGACATATGTTTCTAAGGCATACGTGGATTACACCTTTTGATTCTTAAAATTAGTGTGTAATCTTAGTGACATTCGTGTAATCTTGGAATCAATTGTGTGAAGGTAGGATTTGGTACAAAAATGGAACTTCGATATGAGGCAACTTTGACTCATTAATGTTAAATGTTAAAACTCCAAATTTATTTGTTTTATAGAGCTTATGAACTTATGTCATTTATTTATATTTTGCGTTTATTAAGTGATACTTTTGGATTGATATATGTTTTTGCAATTTAGACTTTGAATTTGTTAAAGACTTAAAATTATTTGTTTATTTGTATTTTGAGCAGATTATGAATATGGATTATAAATTTGAGTATCTAATATTTGATTTTTTTTTGTTATAGGTTTATATATATATAAGCAGGTATGTCTGGTTTAACTAGCATGCAATTTAATTATTGAACACTGGTTGAACCATTGTATCAATACCCTGACCAATTTGATAACTAATACGACTTTAACAACTGTTTTTTTTGGTGAAGAGTTTGTCACCTCCAACTTTAGGACTAAAGTTAAGAAACTTAATAAAAGAATATATTATCTTAAAACTTGTTGTATTCAAGTAAATAATAATTTTTATTCCCATTAGTGATGTCAGATTCTTATTGCTTCATTTTTTGATCCCACTAGATTCTTGGGTATCCATTGATCTGTGAGTATCTTGAAATTCATAAAATATTAAAAATAATTGTTAGCAAACTAATGTAGTTATACATTAGTTTCCTATAATCCAATATGTTATTTAGGTAATCAAAAAGAAATTATAAAATATAATTAAAATTGATTGTTGCATACACTCATTTTATTCAAACAAACATAAAATACAAAACCACTACTTCAACATTATGATTGACAATTTATTTAGTAAGAACTATTTAATGAACATAACATCACATTTATAAATTAAGATGATATTATAATTATGAATTAACAATATAACATAAAAGTTATAATTATCATAATATTATATATATATTGTTACACATAGAAGAAATTGTCATTCCGGGTATGCAATCACTCCAACCTAAACCCATCCAACAAATGAGTATCAAAATCTTCAATTCTAGTTACATGCAGTTCAAAAAGACTAACCCGGACTCATTATGGGTGTTATTCGCAGGCACGTCCGGGTATTCATTGCTACCCTTACTTTCAATATTCTATTCAAGGAAAAACATATGTACTTGACATATGGATTGAAATTTTATATATATATATATATATATATATTATATTGAATATTATATAAAATAATAGTTGAAAAGTAACACCGTAAGAATGTGCAAATAATTTACTAAAAATACATTAGTGACAATGGGATATACTTATTAATGAACATAAAAGAAAAATAAATAAAATTAAAGCATAACTAAATATAAAAAATAGTAGGAAGGGATTTTTATAGGATGCGATACTAGAGCAAGAAAGTGTTTAAAAATGGTTCATTAAAAAGAGAGAAAGAATGAACGTCTAATTAAAAATGGCAACATGAAATGATATAGAAGATAACATATAAAATCTAAATAAAAGGGAAATTAGTTTGATTTAATCCTGGTTAATACACCCTATTCCTCTTTGTAGCAATTTTTTAGAAAAATCCATTAAACTAAGCAATGTAAATAATACAATTAATTTTTTTGGTACAAAATAACACAATTAATTGTTTTGGTACAAAATAATACAATTAAATTTGTGAATATTGTAGTAATTTTCCAAAATCTATTTACAAATATCGAGAGCTGGTATTTTTCTGGTTCTATTTAATTACGAAACTTTATTGGTACACGCTCACAATTCCAGCGTTGGTCTTATCATCCAATTTTCTTATTACTCCGTATATTCCATGTATTTTGATATTTAATTTTTGATGATATTTCAATTTTTTGATGTTTTAGAAACTCAACACACATTTATAATTTCTAAATTTCCTTTCGTATTGTTATCACTGCTTTCTCATAAGAAATTGTAAATTTAAATCGAGTTCCAGTTGTGCTTTGTATAACCTTTATTGAAATGAATGGTTGGGTACTTGCTACATCTAAAACAACTTGAAAAATCATACTGCACTTGTGTCGATCAACAAATTAATGCAATAAATATAATACTTGACTAGATCAACAAATTAATGCAACAAATTAATCCCTTCTCATGACCAAATATATGAATTGATTCATACCAATAAAAGTTTGTTTGACCACTCAGATAAATATAAATATTTTAAATTTTTTGGTACATAATATAAATATTTTAATTGACTACCCATAATTTGACACAAAGTTTTAAAACAACCTTATATTGATAAATTATTTTCAAAACTACAGTATTTAAATAAGTTAACCAGCATTCTCATTTGTCTATACGCATTTCTTGCTTTTATTTATTCATTTTCGATACAAAGAGAATGATCTTGAGTATATTATATTTTGCATCTATCAATTTTGCTTTTTCTTATGTTACTAGTAGGTTACCCGTGCATGAGTGATAGTATATTTTGTATGAATTTATTTAAAAAATATAAAGTAATTTATAAATTAAAAAGTAATTGATGATTACCTTCTGAAAGATGATGTTTATGTATTTCAATGATGAATTACAGTTGCAGTCCAATAACATGGCGTAGAATGTGTTGTGTTAAATAAAAAATAAATTAGTATGGAGAAAAGTTTAGAATACAATTTAATATAAGTTGTATAATATATGTTAGAGATTTTGGAAAACTACTTCATATTAGTCTAAATTCCTCAATAACATTAGAAGAGTTCAAACTTTCAACTTTATCTTATGATTGAGAAGAATATAGATTATAAGTGAATTTAAAAATTCATAAGTTATGATGTTGAATGCTCCATTTTCATTAGCATTAGACACATCAACTAAATATGAACTTAGATATTCATTTTTCTCACTTATAATTATACGTTAGAATATTTATTAGTTAAGTTGAACATAATGAAAATTTAAAGATATCTAAAAAATTCACCTGAAATTTTACTCATAACATATTGCAAATTTTCATGTAATGCATTATCTTCTTCTTGATTAATTCAACTAGAGGTTTGAGTACTTATACAAGTTGAGACTCTAACTTGATTGGTTGCTTAAGAAACAAGCAACAACAAAAATAAAAGACAAAACTCTTAACAAACTTAACTACCTTAACTAACAAATAAAAAAAGAAACTAAGCTAGCCTAAAGAAAATTAGAATGAGAATTATGGAATTTTATGGCCCATGGCCCTGCTGATATGAGTCAGGATTGATTCTGATGTGCCATGGCCCATGGCCTTGTTTTTCTACACCACGATCAAATTTGGTGCGCCATGGCCCAAGGCCTTGTCCTTGTGCGCCACGGTCAGATTTGATGCGCCATGGCCTATGGCCTTGTCCTTGTACGCTATAGTCAAATTTGGCTTATGTGTGCCACATTTGCCTCAGTCAATATTTAGGCCATGTGCGCCACGAATGCCAATATGATACATATGATGCATGCCAGCCTTGTGCGTGCCTTGATCATGTATGCCTTCTGTGTCTCGGTCATGCGTGCTATCTGCTTCAGTCATGTTTTCATTTTCTTCAGTCAAGATGCAATTTCTCTTGGGCAAGTGTGGTTTTTATTCGGTCAAATGGTCCTTGTGAGCTATGTTCAATATCCCCCGCAAGCTGGAGAGTATATATTTATTACTCCAAGCTTGGAGAGGAGGTATGCGAATGGAGAAAGATCTAGTGCTTTAGTAATTATGTCTATGTGTTTGGTCCTCTCGTGAATGACAGAATTTGCTGCAATGTGTCTGGCAGAGTCATTGTCGTAGTAGAGCAATTTTGTTTGAGTGAATGTCACTTGGAAGTTGATGAGGAGGTAGGTAAGCCACTGTATCTTATAGGAAGAAGAAGCTAATGCCATGTACTATGCCTGTGATGAAGATCTTGCTACTGTTGTTTGCTTTTTGGACTTCCAAGATTCAATGAGTCACCAAGGAAAACATAACAACCACTGATTGATTTTCTTGAATCCATACAAGATGTCCAGTTTGAGTCATTGAAGGCTTTGATCTTCAAAGAAGAAGAAATATGATGGAAAAACCCTTGTCCAGGATTGCTCTTTATGATGGAAAATTCCTTGTCACTGAAGGCTTTGTGATGATTGATAGTAGGTGCAACCATAAATTGGCTTAGTTGTTGAATTGCAAAACTTATTTCAGGCCTTGTGTTAGTTAGGTATACTAACCTACCTACTAATCTCATATAACAGACATGGTCAGTGTAGGGAGGTGAGTCATTTTGACATAGCTTGGTAGTTCTAACTATGGGTGTAGGGAAAAGTTTTGATGCTAGGAATCTAGTATTAGAAAGTATGTCCAAAGCATATTTCCTTTGGCACAAGGTTATACCATTCTTTGTCCTAACAACTTCTAATCCCAAGAAATATTTCAAACTACATAGGTCTTTAATTTTAAACTGCTTATGAAGGTAGTGTTTGACCCTCTCAATTTCACACTTATTGTTGCCAGATAATGTGAGATCATCTACATAGATCATAAGAGCAGTGAACAGAGATCCAAATTTATTGGTGAATAGGGAATGATCATGATGGGATTGGATGTATCCTAGGGATAATAATATTTGCGAGAGTTTGGTAAATGACTTGTGTAACTTGCAGACCTTATTGGGTTGGTTGGTAACAACCCCTTGTGGTATAGTCATATAGACATCTTCACTAAGGTCACCATTAAGGAATGCATTATTCACATCAAGTTGGTGAATGATCTAATCCTTTGACGAGGCTATGGGAAGAAGAAGCCTTACTGTGGTTAGTTTTACAACTGGGGCAAAAGTATCAAAATAGTCTACACCCTCTATTTGATTGAACCCTTTTGCTACTAACCTGACCTTATACCTCTCTATAGAATCATCTGATTTGTACTTGATTTTGTATACCCACTTGCAGCCAATAGCTTTCTGATTGGGTGGTTGGTCTACTGGCTCCAAGTCTTATTTAGATCAAGAGCATTTAGATCATTTTGTATTGCCTCTATCCAATGGTGTGAGGTGATGACCTGATTATATTGTTTTGGCTCATTATGAGCACTGATGGACATAATGTGTCCTAAGTGTGCAGGAGATATATAGTGATAAGATAAAACATCTGATAGAGGATGAGTAATGGTGGATTTATTGGTGTTGAATAGGTGATAATGGAAATCCTTAAGATGGGTTGCTGGATGCCTAATACGACTTGATCTTCTTGGGATTTGTATAGTTGAGGCATCTTGGTCTAGGTTAGTGGTGCTAATGTTGGGTGCACTATGTTGTCAAGAAGCTTGGTCAGTTATGACCTATGAGTGGGTAGCAGTAGTCCTATTGTGATTAGTGGGCATAGATCTAGACATAATGGGTGGATCATCTAAGAAGCTGAAAGTATTTTCTATGTTTGTTGGATCAATGTTGATGTTGTGCTCTATGCTTCTATAGGGAAATAGGTACTCATAAAAAAATGACATGCCTAGAAGTGAAGGTTTCTCTAGTTTGTAGGTCAAGAAGGACATACCCTTTTGTTCCAGGCCTGTGGCCAAGGAAGATACACTTCCTGGCCCTAGGGTCAAGTTTAGTTCTTTGCTGAACTAGGGTAGAAGCAAAACATAAGCATCCAAATACCTTAGTTTCAAGGAGATTAGGCTGCTTGTTATGCAAAAGCTCATAGGGAATCTGGTGATCTAAGACATGACTAGGCAAACTATTTATTAGGTAGGTAGCATGTAGGACAACATGACACCAGAAGCTCTTAGGAAGCCTATATTGGAAAGGAATGGTTCTAGTTATATTCATTAGGTGTCTATGCTTTCTCTCAACAACTGAGTTCTATTGCGGATTTTCAACAAATGTGGTTTGGTGAATCATGCCATGGTCTTTAGAGAAGATATGCATGTTGAACTCAACTCCATTATCTGTCCTAACAATCTTTATTTATTTAAGAAACTGAGTCCTAACCATTTTAAAAAATCCTGCATCAACCCTCTACATTCAGCCTTAGATTTCATCAAGAATAACCAAGTATGCCTAGAGTAATCATCAACAATACTTAGAAAGTATTTGTGCCCATGTTGTAACACCGCGAATTTTACGATTTTGAATTATAAGATTTTATTAATATTTTTATTAATTATATATTCGAAAATGAATTTCTGGGAAATTTCGGTAAAGAATTAGACGAAACTCTTGTTGAGTTTTAGTCTTGAAATTTTATTCCCTATTTTGTGGTAAATTTTGGTAATTTTCGGAGGCAGTCGGTTCTGAACCACTGTCGGGGCCGAAATCCACCTTGTACGGCTCAAAAAGTGGTTTTTGAGTTCCGTAACTCGGAATCGAATTCCGATCACACCGTTGGCTTCGTAATTTCATTTCGAGTCAATATAGACCCTGAATACACCCATACCTACTTTCTAAATATTTTTCACTCGGAATGCCGAAATCCGA
>NW_017718096.1:0-436 GCF_001865875.1 Lupinus angustifolius
ATAGTGGTGTCCGAATATGACACCCGGATCTCCTAAACCATCTCAAAGGTTTTGGAGTTAACTTGGGTTTTAAGAAACCCAAGATTTTGTATGTTTGAATGTTTTTGAATATATATGCTTGTTGATGAAATGTGTTGAATATTGTATATGAATGTTGTTGGGAACTTTTCTGGGTGCAAGTGTTTAAAAAACCATGTTTAAATGTGTTTCAGTTGTCGAAAAGGGCAAAAGTTGGTATTCTGTCCAACTCCCTGTCGCTTGGGCGAGGGGAAGTTTTGGTTCTGGAACTCCCTCGCCTGGGCGAGCAAGGGTCCCGCTTAGGCGAAAAAGCCCAGAATTTCGATGAAATTCTGGAACTCTCTCGCTTGGGCGAGAAATCCCTAGTAAGGATACATGATATCACTGAACAACGATCGACCGATCGTAAGAGGCTTGG
>NW_017718097.1:0-254 GCF_001865875.1 Lupinus angustifolius
AGAGTCTAGGTGAGACGAGTCCCTTGTATTCCTGGGGAGGTACCCTGTTGGATCGGACAGTTCTCACAGGCCAAACTAGGCAATCTCTGACAACCCCTGGATTGCATTCGAGATCGATGAGAGGGATGCCCAGGAAGCGTTTGTACGACCTAGGTCCGGGTAGGACTGTTTCTCAGGGAACCGATCGATCTATTTTTAATTCCTTGCGAGGATATGTTATTTCGGGTGGTACAAAACGGCTTGGTACGGGACCT
>NW_017718098.1:0-4170 GCF_001865875.1 Lupinus angustifolius
GATGTGATTATGAGTATATTGTTGATTATATGATTTGATATATTGGTAATGTTGGAATAATTGGTAAGTTATGTATTACTTCATGATGTTGATGATAACTGAGGAATTATATGTTTAAATATATTTTATGTCTGAGTGTGATATTCTGAGTAAGTCCACTCCATCAATGAATTTATGTTCATTAGATGTCTCACTCTCTCTGTTGTATTGTTCTTGTTTTGTATATGTTTGCTATGCGGCCTACAACAGCACCCACATTCGCGGCTACCACTTCACGATGTCCCCGGCGGGACAATGGGTCAGTGATGGGCACCGATACACTTACACAGGCCCCTCCGGTCTGTCGTTGCACATGGAGCGCAACGGGTCATCGATGATGATCCCTCACCCCGACGCTTACATTGACACTTCCTTCACATTACGTCCAACGAGACTGATGTCTCCAGATGTAGGACTCCGACACCCGCCAATCAGGAGTGATGGCGCGGTTCCCTCCCACGGTCATAGGACGTGGGCATATTGTTTGGATGCTCCGTCATCCAGCAGAGCCCAGAGGAGCCGGGTTCTTGGAGGAGGTCCTTGCAAGAAGACTTCGGGTTTGAGAATGTCATCCCCACCAAATTATGCCACTGGGTTGTGGCATAACGAAGTGGAGGAAGAAGAGGAGGTCATTGAGCTCGTAAATGTGGAGAGTTCTGTGGAGGTGATCAACCTCGTGTCGGACTGAGAAGAGGAGGAGGACCCGAGTGAGGGGTCCAGCATTCCTGTAATCTTCTGAGTCAGCTTGGGGGCCAGTCGATGTCCTCTTTTTGTTTTTGATGGGGGGCTGTGTATCTGGTGATTTTGTATATGTAGTGGCGATGTAGTTTCCGCCTTTATTGAACTAATCTGTAGGATCTAATTATGACTTAATTGATTATATGCATTACTTTATTCAGGAAATTGTGAATCAGGTTAAGTTATCATTCGATAACGATAAGTTGATTTTCCGCATTTGAGTTACTTAAAGTGATGTCCCGGAAAAGGAAGGTTTTGAAAAGGAAACAATTTTATATCACCAATCTCTTTATTAAAAAATTTTTACCCATTTTTCCGCAATGTTTTTGAGAAGTATTTTTCGGGGCGTTACACATGTATGCAAGAAATAGCCAAAGGGCCCCATATGTCCATGAGAGCAATATAAAAAATATGCATATTTTTATTCATGTTATTAGGAAAAGGTAATTGACCTTGTTTTCCTAAATGGCAGAAATCACAAATCTTTGATGAATCAAATTTAACATAGTCATAACTCTTGCAAACAGAATTCAATACATCATGAGAAGGTTTACCTAATCTATAGTGCCACAAATCAAAATTGTAAGCTTTGCATAGGACATTAACACTATGCTTATTAGCCATGCATTTCTCAAAATTTCTGCTAAGAACATATAGATTGTTTTTAACCTCAACATGTCAAATCATCCTCAAGATAGTCATATCCTTAATTGAACATTTTAAATCATCAAAGGTTAGTGTGCAATGCATGGAATTTGTTAGTTTGTATACTAAAATGAGGTTGAACTTAAAATCAGGTATATATAGCACATTATCCAATATAAGAGAATTTGACTAACTAATAGGTCCTGAGAGTTTTGCCAATGTGGTAGTACCATTTGGCAGATTGATCACAATAGGCTTGATGGAGTGAAAGACATCAAATTCCATTAAGTTGGGGCACACATGATTAGTTTCCCATGTGTCAAGGATCCGAATAGAAACATTATACGTGATTTCCTTTTTCTGATTCACAGAATCTAAGTTGGAGTCATTTGTTGGTGCTGAGTTTATGCTCAACTGGTTCACATTGTGCTAAGTGTTTCCAGTCTTTATACTTTTGAACAAAGAAGCTAATTGAGCATATTGCTTGGGCCCGAAGTTAAAATTCATGGTGCTTCCTTCATGTCCATGAGAATTTGCATGCTCATTCCCTTCATCCTTTGTAGCATTGTTGATTGATGCTATGGGTAGTCTAGGCTTGCTCTATTGCATGATTGGTGGAAAACCATGTTTGAAATAACATGTCTCAATGGTGTGTCTTTCTCTGCCACAAAATGAGTACATCTTGATTCCATTTGGCCTAGTGCCTGCATAAGTCCTAACATTGCCTCTGCTTGGTGCATGGCTTCATCTCCCAAAACCAGTTCTTGGCCTCCATGATTGTGTCTAGTTCTCCTAAGTGACTTGTGGTTTATTGCTGGCTGGATTGAAGAGTATCTTCGGATTCAAAGAGGTTGAGCCAAGAAGCTATCTTTCTTGTTGAAGAACTAGGGAAAAGGCTTTGTTCATTGAGGACAGTGGCTCCATCATCAAAATTTATGCTCTTGTGGTGCTAAAATCATCATTCAAACCCTTTAGGAAGCATATTACATATTCTGTCTCACACCGATCCCTTATTAAGCCAACCAACCCACATCTGCATTTGATTTCACACATACACGAAGCCATTAGTCTGAGTGAATCAGGCTCATCCCATAATATCTTTATGTCAGTGTGGTATGCTGATATCCCTCTATCACCTTGCTTAATTGAGTGAAGTTCTTGAAATACGTCTGACATCATGAAGTTGTCACCCTTTGAGAATCTTTCTTTCAGATCCTGCCATAATTCTTGTGTGTTGTCTATGTAAAATGGTGCTTTGTAAGATTTGAATGAATAAGCATCTTGTGATCCAAGAGATCACCATGGTGTTGCATCGTTCCCACATAGCAAAATTGGGATCTGTGGGACCTCCTGATGTGATGGTTCCATCTATAAATTTGTATTTGTTCTTGGAGAGTAGTGTCCTCTTCATTGACCTGCTCCAAGTGTGGTAGTTGGTTCCATCCATTGGAGGTGTTACCAAGATTGCTCCTAGGCTCTCTTCAGGATGCAAGTAGTAAGGATTCCATTGTACATCATGAGTGTTGCTGATGACTTGTAGTTCAGTATCTTAACTTTGGCCTTTTGCCATGACTTTGTTGTAGAATATAGGATTCTGATATGAAGAAAGAGAAGGAGAAGAATGACTGTCGCGACCCGATTTTCGGTTGGAAGACCAGCTCTACGACTTGGGAGGAGGCGGACTCGATTTCTACCTCTCCCGATTGATTTGGAGTCGCCACTACGTTTTTTGCGGTTAAAACGTAGAAAACTCTATAGTAAGCCCAATTAGGATAATATGGTCTTTAAGCAGAGATTCTGAGCTCGGGAGTCGATTACGGATCGGGGAAGGTATTAGCACCCTGTCCCCCCGTATTAAAACGGTACCCTCGCTAGTAACATGAACTTTTATACCCTTAACAATTATTTATTTAGAATTATTTATTTTTATTATTGAGCCTGACAATATTGACTTTGGTCCTACGTACCCCTATTAAGGGGATCAAGGCTTACATAGTTCTAGTTCAAAAAATGTTTAGCTACTTTGGTTAATGGTTAGTGATTTAAAAAACATTGGTAGGTTTTAGAAGTATTAGTTTATTGAATTGGTTAATTTGAATTTTGTTCAAAAATATGTAATTGTTTCGATTTAATGAGACTAATAGTTTTAGAGACGGTATTGGTCATAGACCTTCTTCCCATTCTCAGGGGAGTTAGAGACGACTCGAACCGTGACCTCAATATAAAAATCTCAGGAAATTTATTTAGTAATAGTTTCTAATTATTAGTACATATAGAATTTGGGTGATAAAATAGTTTATTAATTATATATATAGAATTAATAGTTTAGAGACGGTGTTGGTTGTAGACCTTCTTCTTATATTCGGAGAAGTTAGAGACAACTCGAACCATGACCTCACTATAAAAATTCCATGATTAATTTGATAATATAGTTTCTAATTATTAGTACATATAGAATTTGGGTGATAAAATAGTTTATTAGTTATATATAGAATTAATAGTTTAGAGACGATGTTGGCTGTAGACCTTCTTCTCATATTCGGAGAAGTTAGAGACAACTCGAACCATGACCTCACTATAAAAATTCCATGATTAATTTGATAATATAGTTTCTAATTATTCGTGCGTATAGAATTTGGGTGATAAAATAGTTTATTAGTTATATATAGAATTAATAGTTTAGAGACGGTGTTGGTTGTAGACCTTCTTCTCATTTTCGGAGAAGTTAGAGACAACTCGAACCGTAAC